>NC_068435.1:1955156-2212206 GCF_023373465.1 Oncorhynchus keta | reverse complement strand
CAGGGGATGGTCTGTGTGGAAGATTAAGTTGCTTCTGTTCTTATTTTCATAACAGTCAGCAAAAAGTGTCAGTTAATTTTCCCATAAGCACTTTCTTTTTGTCCTCTTCGTGCCTCATCATTTTTTTACACCCAGAGGGTACTGTGTTGTAATGACCTCTGGACTACTGTAGGGGCTTTGAGTCTCTCCTGCTGTTGTTGGGCTCAAGGGCTTTGACACCTCTCACTTCACACCTCCGTGCTAATTGAAGATGTATCTGTTCTGGGAATCCTTAACTTAGCATTCAGTCCTTTTTATAAAGTAAAACAAATCGCTGTAATATATTATTCTTCTCTTTTAAAAAGCTTATCTCTCACTTTATCTCTATCACCCAGTCTGTCTCGTCTTCCTCCTTCCTCTCATCCCTCTCCTGCCTCCCTCCCCCAGATCACGCGGATGGAGTTCGTCCACACCAGGAGTCTGATCTACCGGGACGTGAAGCCAGAGAACTTCCTGGTTGGCCGGCCCGGCAGCAAGCGGCAGCACACCATCCACATCATCGACTTCGGCCTGGCCAAAGAGTACATCGACCCTGAGACCAAGAAACACATCCCTTACAGGGAGCACAAGAGCCTGACTGGCACCGCACGTTACATGAGTGTCAATACTCACCTGGGCAAAGGTAAACAGCCTGATAGGCACCATACCCTACATGAGCATCAATACTCACCTGGGCAGAGGTAAACAGCCTGACAGACCCTACATGAGCATCAATACTCACCTGGGCAGAGGTAAACAGCCTGACAGACCCTACATGAGCGTCAATACTCACCTGGGCAAAGGTAAACAGCCTGATAGGCACCACACCCTACATGAGCATCAATACTCACCTGGGCAAAGGTAAACAGCCTGATAGGCACCACACCCTACATGAGCATCAATACTCACCTGGGCAGAGGTAAACAGCCTGACAGACCCTACATGAGCATCAATACTCACCTGGGCAAAGGTAAACAGCCTGACAGACCCCACATGAGCATCAATACTCACCTGGGCAGAGGTAAACAGCCTGACAGACCCTACATGAGCATCAATACTCACCTGGGCAAAGGTAAACAGCCTGATAGGCACCATACCCTACATGAGCATCAATACTCACCTGGGCAGAGGTAAATAGCCTGACAGACCCTACATGAGCATCAATACTCACCTGGGCAAAGGTAAACAGCCTGACAGACCCCACATGAGCATCAATACTCACCTGGGCAGAGGTAAACAGCCTGACAGACCCTACATGAGCATCAATACTCACCTGGGCAAAGGTAAACAGCCTGACAGACCCTACATGAGCATCAATACTCACCTGGGCAAAGGTAAACAGCCTGACAGACCCCACATGAGCATCAATACTCACCTGGGCAAAGGTAAACAGCCTGATAGGCACCACACCCTACATGAGCATCAATACTCACCTGGGCAAAGGTAAACAGCCTGACAGACCCTACATGAGCATCAATACTCACCTGGGCAAAGGTAAACAGCCTGATAGGCACCACACCCTACATGAGCATCAATACTCACCTGGGCAGAGGTAAACAGCCTGACAGACCCTACATGAGCATCAATACTCACCTGGGCAAAGGTAAACAGCCTGATAGGCACCACACCCTACATGAGCATCAATACTCACCTGGGCAGAGGTAAACAGCCTGACAGACCCTACATGAGCATCAATACTCACCTGGGCAAAAGTAAACAGCCTGACAGACCCCACATGAGCATCAATACTCACCTGGGCAGAGGTAAACAGCCTGACAGACCCTACATGAGCATCAATACTCACCTGGGCAAAGGTAAACAGCCTGATAGGCACCATACCCTACATGAGCATCAATACTCACCTGGGCAGAGGTAAACAGCCTGACAGACCCTACATGAGCATCAATACTCACCTGGGCAAAGGTAAACAGCCTGACAGACCCCACATGAGCATCAATACTCACCTGGGCAGAGGTAAACAGCCTGACAGACCCTACATGAGCATCAATACTCACCTGGGCAAAGGTAAACAGCCTGACAGACCCTACATGAGCATCAATACTCACCTGGGCAAAGGTAAACAGCCTGACAGACCCCACATGAGCATCAATACTCACCTGGGCAAAGGTAAACAGCCTGATAGGCACCACACCCTACATGAGCATCAATACTCACCTGGGCAAAGGTAAACAGCCTGACAGACCCTACATGAGCATCAATACTCACCTGGGCAAAGGTAAACAGCCTGATAGGCACCACACCCTACATGAGCATCAATACTCACCTGGGCAGAGGTAAACAGCCTGACAGACCCTACATGAGCATCAATACTCACCTGGGCAAAGGTAAACAGCCTGATAGGCACCACACCCTACATGAGCGTCAATACTCACCTGGGCAGAGGTAAACAGCCTGATAGGCACCACACCCTACATGAGCATCAATACTCACCTGGGCAGAGGTAAACAGCCTGATAGGCACCACACCCTACATGAGCATCAATACTCACCTGGGCAGAGGTAAACAGCCTGACAGGCACCACACCCTACATGAGTGTCAATACTCACCTTGACTTTTTCCACATTTTTTGTGTTATATTGAAAATGGATCACATTTATATATTTTTTGTCATTTGCCTACACACAATACCACCATGTCAAAGTGGAGGGCCGGCAGGGATGTCCTTGTCCCATCGTAGCGACTCCTGTGGCGGGCTGACCGCTGACAACGGTCAGGTGTACAGTCTTTCCCTCCGACACATTGGTGCGGCTGGCTTCCGGGTTAAGTAGGCGTCGTGTCAAGAAGCAGTGCGGCTTGGTTGGGGTCGTGTTTCGGAGGACGCACGGCTCTCGACCTTCGCCTCTCCCGAGTCCGTATTGGAGTTGCAGCGATGAGAACAGACTGTAACTAGCAATTGGATACCAGGACATTGGGGAGAGAAAATAGGTAAAAAATGAAACATGCAATCTGGCCTAGAGACATTTCAGCAGCAGGCTGGCCTAGAGAGACATTTCATCAGCAGGCTGGCCTAGAGATACATTTCAGCAGCAGGCTGGCCTAGAGAGACATTTCATCAGCAGGCTGGCCTAGAGAGAGACATTTCATCAGCAGGCTGGCCTAGAGAGACATTTCATCAGCAGGCTGGCCTAGAGAGACATTTCATCAGCAGGCTGGCCTAGAGAGACATTTCATCAGCAGGCTGGCCTAGAGAGACATTTCATCAGCAGGCTGGCCTAGAGAGACATTTCAGCAGCAGGCTGGCCTAGAGAGACATTTCATCAGCAGGCTGGCCTAGAGAGACATTTCATCAGCAGGCTGGCCTAGAGAGACATTTCCTCAGCAGGCTGGCCTAGAGACATTTCATCAGCAGGCTGGCCTAGAGACATTTCATCAGCAGGCTGGCCTAGAGACATTTCATCAGCAGGCTGGCCTAGAGAGACATTTCATCAGCAGGCTGGCCTAGAGACATTTCATCAGCAGGCTGGCCTAGAGAGACATTTCATCAGCAGGCTGGCCTAGAGAGACATTTCAGCAGCAGGCTGGCCTAGAGAGACATTTCAGCAGCAGGCTGGCCTAGAGAGACATTTCATCAGCAGGCTGGCCTAGAGAGACATTTCATCAGCAGGCTGGCCTAGAGAGACATTTCATCAGCAGGCTGGCCTAGAGACATTTCATCAGCAGGCTGGCCTAGAGAGACATTTCATCAGCAGGCTGGCCTAGAGACATTTCAGCAGCAGGCTGGCCTAGAGAGAC
This sequence comes from Oncorhynchus keta, assembly GCF_023373465.1. Taxonomy (NCBI): domain Eukaryota; kingdom Metazoa; phylum Chordata; class Actinopteri; order Salmoniformes; family Salmonidae; genus Oncorhynchus; species Oncorhynchus keta. The sequence continues at coordinate 2,208,435 of NC_068435.1, read as the reverse complement.
ATTTCATCAGCAGGCTGGCCTAGAGAGACATTTCATCAGCAGGCTGGCCTAGAGAGACATTTCATCAGCAGGCTGGCCTAGAGAGACATTTCATCAGCAGGCTGGCCTAGAGAGACATTTCAGCAGCAGGCTGGCCTAGAGACATTTCATCAGCAGGCTGGCCTAGAGACATTTCATCAGCAGGCTGGCCTAGAGACATTTCATCAGCAGGCTGGCCTAGAGACATTTCAGCAGCAGGCTGGCCTAGAGACATTTCATCAGCAGGCTGGCCTAGAGACATTTCATCAGCAGGCTGGCCTAGAGACATTTCAGCAGCAGGCTGGCCTAGAGACATTTCATCAGCAGGCTGGCCTAGAGACATTTCAGCAGCAGGCTGGCCTAGAGACATTTCATCAGCAGGCTGGCCTAGAGACATTTCAGCAGCAGGCTGGCCTAGAGACATTTCATCAGCAGGCTGGCCTAGAGAGACATTTCATCAGCAGGCTGGCCTAGAGAGACATTTCATCAGCAGGCTGGCCTAGAGAGACATTTCATCAGCAGGCTGGCCTAGAGAGACATTTCTTCAGCAGGCTGGCCTAGAGAGACATTTCATCAGCAGGCTGGCCTAGAGAGACATTTCATCAGCAGGCTGGCCTAGAGAGACATTTCATCAGCAGGCTGGCCTAGAGACATTTCATCAGCAGGCTGGCCTAGAGACATTTCATCAGCAGGCTGGCCTAGAGACATTTCATCAGCAGGCTGGCCTAGAGACATTTCATCAGCAGGCTGGCCTAGAGACATTTCATCAGCAGGCTGGCCTAGAGACATTTCATCAGCAGGCTGGCCTAGAGACATTTCATCAGCAGGCTGGCCTAGAGACATTTCATCAGCAGGCTGGCCTAGAGAGACATTTCAGCAGCAGGCTGGCCTAGAGAGACATTTCATCAGCAGGCTGGCCTAGAGAGACATTTCATCAGCAGGCTGGCCTAGAGAGACATTTCATCAGCAGGCTGGCCTAGAGAGACATTTCATCAGCAGGCTGGCCTAGAGAGACATTTCATCAGCAGGCTGGCCTAGAGAGACATTTCATCAGCAGGCTGGCCTAGAGAGACATTTCAGCAGCAGGCTGGCCTAGAGAGACATTTCATCAGCAGGCTGGCCTAGAGACATTTCATCAGCAGGCTGGCCTAGAGAGACATTTCATCAGCAGGCTGGCCTAGAGAGACATTTCATCAGCAGGCTGGCCTAGAGAGACATTTCAGCAGCAGGCTGGCCTAGAGAGACATTTCATCAGCAGGCTGGCCTAGAGACATTTCATCAGCAGGCTGGCCTAGAGACATTTCAGCAGCAGGCTGGCCTAGAGAGACATTTCATCAGCAGGCTGGCCTAGAGAGACATTTCATCAGCAGGCTGGCCTAGAGAGACATTTCATCAGCAGGCTGGCCTAGAGAGACATTTCATCAGCAGGCTGGCCTAGAGAGACATTTCATCAGCAGGCTGGCCTAGAGACATTTCATCAGCAGGCTGGCCTAGAGAGACATTTCATCAGCAGGCTGGCCTAGAGAGACATTTCATCAGCAGGCTGGCCTAGAGACATTTCATCAGCAGGCTGGCCTAGAGACATTTCATCAGCAGGCTGGCCTAGAGACATTTCATCAGCAGGCTGGCCTAGAGACATTTCATCAGCAGGCTGGCCTAGAGACATTTCATCAGCAGGCTGGCCTAGAGAGACATTTCATCAGCAGGCTGGCCTAGAGACATTTCATCAGCAGGCTGGCCTAGAGAGACATTTCATCAGCAGGCTGGCCTAGAGAGACATTTCATCAGCAGGCTGGCCTAGAGACATTTCATCAGCAGGCTGGCCTCGAGAGACATTTCATCAGCAGGCTGGCCTAGAGAGACATTTCATCAGCAGGCTGGCCTAGAGACATTTCATCAGCAGGCTGGCCTAGAGAGACATTTCAGCAGCAGGCTGGCCTTGAGAGACATTTCAGCAGCAGGCTGGCCTACATAGCCTAGAGAGACATTTCAGCAGCAGGCTGGCCTTGAGAGACATTTCAGCAGCAGGCTGGCCTACATAGCCTAGAGAGACATTTCAGCAGCAGGCTGGCCTACATAGCCTAGAGAGACATTTCAGCAGCAGGCTGGCCTACATAGCCTAGAGACATTTCAGCAGCAGGCTGGCCTTGAGAGACATTTCATCAGCAGGCTGGCCTAGAGACATTTCATCAGCAGGCTGGCCTAGAGACATTTCATCAGCAGGCTGGCCTAGAGACATTTCATCAGCAGGCTGGCCTAGAGACATTTCATCAGCAGGCTGGCCTAGAGACATTTCATCAGCAGGCTGGCCTAGAGAGACATTTCAGCAGCAGGCTGGCCTAGAGAGACATTTCATCAGCAGGCTGGCCTAGAGAGACATTTCATCAGCAGGCTGGCCTAGAGAGACATTTCATCAGCAGGCTGGCCTAGAGAGACATTTCATCAGCAGGCTGGCCTAGAGAGACATTTCATCAGCAGGCTGGCCTAGAGAGACATTTCATCAGCAGGCTGGCCTAGAGAGACATTTCAGCAGCAGGCTGGCCTAGAGAGACATTTCATCAGCAGGCTGGCCTAGAGACATTTCATCAGCAGGCTGGCCTAGAGAGACATTTCATCAGCAGGCTGGCCTAGAGAGACATTTCATCAGCAGGCTGGCCTAGAGACATTTCAGCAGCAGGCTGGCCTAGAGAGACATTTCATCAGCAGGCTGGCCTAGAGACATTTCATCAGCAGGCTGGCCTAGAGACATTTCAGCAGCAGGCTGGCCTAGAGAGACATTTCATCAGCAGGCTGGCCTAGAGAGACATTTCATCAGCAGGCTGGCCTAGAGAGACATTTCATCAGCAGGCTGGCCTAGAGAGACATTTCATCAGCAGGCTGGCCTAGAGAGACATTTCATCAGCAGGCTGGCCTAGAGAGACATTTCATCAGCAGGCTGGCCTAGAGAGACATTTCATCAGCAGGCTGGCCTAGAGAGACATTTCAGCAGCAGGCTGGCCTAGAGAGACATTTCATCAGCAGGCTGGCCTAGAGACATTTCATCAGCAGGCTGGCCTAGAGACATTTCATCAGCAGGCTGGCCTAGAGAGACATTTCAGCAGCAGGCTGGCCTAGAGAGACATTTCATCAGCAGGCTGGCCTAGAGAGACATTTCATCAGCAGGCTGGCCTAGAGAGACATTTCATCAGCAGGCTGGCCTAGAGAGACATTTCAGCAGCAGGCTGGCCTAGAGAGACATTTCAGCAGCAGGCTGGCCTAGAGAGACATTTCATCAGCAGGCTGGCCTAGAGAGACATTTCAGCAGCAGGCTGGCCTAGAGAGACATTTCATCAGCAGGCTGGCCTAGAGACATTTCATCAGCAGGCTGGCCTAGAGACATTTCATCAGCAGGCTGGCCTAGAGAGACATTTCAGCAGCAGGCTGGCCTAGAGAGACATTTCATCAGCAGGCTGGCCTAGAGAGACATTTCATCAGCAGGCTGGCCTAGAGAGACATTTCATCAGCAGGCTGGCCTAGAGAGACATTTCAGCAGCAGGCTGGCCTAGAGAGACATTTCATCAGCAGGCTGGCCTAGAGAGACATTTCATCAGCAGGCTGGCCTAGAGAGACATTTCATCAGCAGGCTGGCCTAGAGAGACATTTCATCAGCAGGCTGGCCTAGAGAGACATTTCATCAGCAGGCTGGCCTAGAGAGACATTTCATCAGCAGGCTGGCCTAGAGACATTTCATCAGCAGGCTGGCCTAGAGAGACATTTCATCAGCAGGCTGGCCTAGAGAGACATTTCATCAGCAGGCTGGCCTAGAGAGACATTTCATCAGCAGGCTGGCCTAGAGAGACATTTCATCAGCAGGCTGGCCTAGAGAGACATTTCATCAGCAGGCTGGCCTAGAGAGACATTTCATCAGCAGGCTGGCCTAGAGAGACATTTCATCAGCAGGCTGGCCTAGAGAGACATTTCATCAGCAGGCTGGCCTAGAGAGACATTTCATCAGCAGGCTGGCCTAGAGACATTTCATCAGCAGGCTGGCCTAGAGACATTTCATCAGCAGGCTGGCCTAGAGACATTTCATCAGCAGGCTGGCCTAGAGACATTTCATCAGCAGGCTGGCCTAGAGAGACATTTCAGCAGCAGGCTGGCCTAGAGAGACATTTCATCAGCAGGCTGGCCTAGAGAGACATTTCAGCAGCAGGCTGGCCTAGAGAGACATTTCATCAGCAGGCTGGCCTAGAGAGACATTTCAGCAGCAGGCTGGCCTAGAGAGACATTTCAGCAGCAGGCTGGCCTAGAGAGACATTTCATCAGCAGGCTGGCCTAGAGAGACATTTCATCAGCAGGCTGGCCTAGAGAGACATTTCATCAGCAGGCTGGCCTAGAGAGACATTTCATCAGCAGGCTGGCCTAGAGACATTTCATCAGCAGGCTGGCCTAGAGACATTTCATCAGCAGGCTGGCCTAGAGACATTTCATCAGCAGGCTGGCCTAGAGACATTTCATCAGCAGGCTGGCCTAGAGACATTTCATCAGCAGGCTGGCCTAGAGAGACATTTCATCAGCAGGCTGGCCTAGAGACATTTCATCAGCAGGCTGGCCTAGAGAGACATTTCATCAGCAGGCTGGCCTAGAGAGACATTTCATCAGCAGGCTGGCCTAGAGAGACATTTCATCAGCAGGCTGGCCTCGAGAGACATTTCATCAGCAGGCTGGCCTAGAGAGACATTTCATCAGCAGGCTGGCCTAGAGACATTTCATCAGCAGGCTGGCCTAGAGAGACATTTCAGCAGCAGGCTGGCCTTGAGAGACATTTCAGCAGCAGGCTGGCCTACATAGCCTAGAGAGACATTTCAGCAGCAGGCTGGCCTTGAGAGACATTTCAGCAGCAGGCTGGCCTACATAGCCTAGAGAGACATTTCAGCAGCAGGCTGGCCTACATAGCCTAGAGAGACATTTCAGCAGCAGGCTGGCCTACATAGCCTAGAGAGACATTTCAGCAGCAGGCTGGCCTTGAGAGACATTTCAGCAGCAGGCTGGCCTACATAGCCTAGAGAGACATTTCAGTAGCAGGCTGGCCTGCATAGCCTAGAGAGACATTTCAGCAGCAGGCTGGCCTTGAGAGACATTTCAGCAGCAGGCTGGCCTACATAGCCTAGAGAGACATTTCAGCAGCAGGCTGGCCTACATAGCCTAGAGACATTTCAGCAGCAGGGTGGCCTACATAGCCTAGAGACATTTCAGCAGCAGGCTGGCCTAAATAGCCTAGAGACATTTCAGCAGCAGGATGGCCTACATAGCCTAGAGACATTTCAGCAGCAGGCTGGCCTACATAGCCTAGAGACATTTCAGCAGCAGGCTGGCCTGCATAGCCTAGAGAGACATTTCAGCAGCAGGCTGGCCTGCATAGCCTAGAGAGACATTTCAGCAGCAGGCTGGCCTACATAGCCTAGAGAGACATTTCAGCAGCAGGCTGGCCTACATAGCCTAGAGACATTTCAGCAGCAGGGTGGCCTACATAGCCTAGAGAGACATTTCAGCAGCAGGCTGGCCTACATACCCTAGAGAGACATTTCAACATAAGTCTAGAGACATTTCAGCAGCAGGCTGGTCTGCATAGCCTCGAGACATTTCAGCAGCAGGCTGGCCTACATAGCCTAGAGACATTTCAGCAGCAGGCTGGCCTACATAGCCTAGAGACATTTCATCAGCAGGCTGGCCTACATAGCCTTGAGAGACATTTCATCAGCAGGCTGGCCTACATAGCCTAGAGAGACATTTCAGCAGCAGGCTGGCCTATATAGCCTAGAGAGACATTTCAGCAGCAGGCTGGCCTACATAGCCTAGAGACATTTCAGCAGCAGGCTGGCCTACATAGCCTAGAGAGACATTTCAGCAGCAGGCTGGCCTACATAAGTCTAGAGACATTTCAGCAGCAGGCTGGTCTGCATAGCCTCGAGACATTTCAGCAGCAGGCTGGCCTGCATAGCCTAGAGACATTTCAGCAGCAGGCTGGCCTACATAGCCTAGAGACATTTCAGCAGCAGGCTGGCCTACATAGCCTAGAGACATTTCAGCAGCAGGCTGGCCTGCATAGCCTAGAGAGGGACATTTCAGCAGCAGGCTGGCCTGCATAGCCTAGAGAGACATTTCAGCAGCAGGCTGGCCTACATAGCCTAGAGACATTTCAGCAGCAGGCTGGCCTACATAAGTCTAGAGAGACATTTCAGCAGCAGGCTGGCCTACATAAGTCTAGAGACATTTCAGCAGCAGGCTGGCCTGCATAGCCTAGAGACATTTCAGCAGCAGGCTGGCCTACATAGCCTAGAGACATTTCAGCAGCAGGCTGGCCTACATAGCCTAGAGACATTTCAGCAGCAGGCTGGCCTACATAGCCTAGAGACATTTCAGCAGCAGGCTGGCCTACATAGCCTAGAGAGACATTTCAGCAGCAGGCTGGCCTACATAGCCTAGAGACATTTCAGCAGCAGGCAGATGTTATAGTTCATATAATGAAATCAGTCAATTGAATTCAATGACTTAGGATTTCACATGACTGGGGATACAGATATGCATCTTGTTGGTCACAGATACCTGAAAGAAAATGGGACTCAGGATCTCGTCACAGTATTTCTGTGCATTCAAATTGCCATCGATTTAAAAAAAACAACAACAATTGTGATCGTTGTCCATAGCTTATGCCTGCCAACCTCCACCGTGGTGCACTCTGTTCACAATGTTGACATCAGCAAACCGCTCGCCTTGGGTCTGCGGTTGTGAGGCTGGTTGGATGTTCTGCCAAATTCTTTAAAAATAAGCTCTGGTGGACATTCCTGCAGTCGGCATGCCACGCACCCTCAACTTGAGACATCTGTGGCATTGTTGTGTGACAACTGGACATAGGGGCCTTTTATTGTCCCCAGCACAAGGTGCACCTGTGTAATGATAATGCTGTTCAATCAGCTTCTTGATATGCCACACCTGACAGGTGGATGGATTATATTGGAATAGAAGCCTTTCCTAATCATGTCCAATCAATCTAATTTACCTCAGGTGGACTCCATGTTGTAGAAACATCAAGGGTGATCAATGGAAACAGGATGCACCTGAGCTCAATTTCGAGTCTTATAGTAAAGGGTCTGAATACTTATGTAAATGTGATATTTCTGTTTTTATTTATACATTTGTAGAATAAGGCTGTAACGGAACAAAATGTGGATAAAGTCAAAGGGGTCTGAATACTTTTTGAAATGCGCTGGAAGTGATTTTCCAAAATGAAGCATTCGTTTGGTAACAGCTGAGAAGCCTCCTGGTTATGACTCATTGGCTGCAGCAAACTGTCTTTTCAGTTACTTGTATACATACAGTACCAGTCAAAAGTTTGGACAGACCTACTCATTCAAGGGTTTTTCTTTATTTTTACTATTTTCTACATTGTAGAATCAAAACTATGAAATTACACATATGGAATCATGTTGTAACCAAAAAGTGTTAAACAAATCAAAATATATTTTATATTTGAGATTCTTCAAAATAGCCACCCTTTGCCTTGATGAAGCTGGTTGAGAGAATGATGAAGCTGGTTGAGAGAATGCCTCGATGAAGCTGGTTGAGAGAATGCCTTGATGAAGCTGGTTGAGAGAATGCCTTGATGAAGCTGGTTGAGAGAATGCCTTGATGAAGCTGGTTGAGAGAATGCCTCGATGAAGCTGGTTGAGAGAATGCCTTGATGAAGCTGGTTGAGAGAATGCCTCGATGAAGCTGGTTGAGAGAATGCCTCGATGAAGCTGGTTGAGAGAATGCCTCGATGAAGCTGGTTGAGAGAATGATGAAGCTGGTTGAGAGAATGCCTCGATGAAGCTGGTTGAGAGAATGATGAAGCTGGTTGAGAGAATGCCTCGATGAAGCTGGTTGAGAGAATGCCTCGATGAAGCTGGTTGAGAGAATGTCTCGATGAAGCTGGTTGAGAGAGAATGATGAAGCTGGTTGAGAGAATGATGAAGCTGGTTGAGAGAATGCCTCGATGAAGCTGGTTGAGAGAACGCCATGATTACGCTGATTGAGAGAACGCCTCGATAAAGCTGGTTGAAAGAACGCCTTGATGAAGCTGGTTGAGAGAATGCCTCGATGAAGCTGGTTGAGAGAATGCCTCGATGAAGCTGGTTGAGAGAATGCCACGATGAAGCTGGTTGAGAGAATGCCGCGATGAAGCTGGTTGAGAGAATGATGAAGCTGGTTGAGAGAATGCCTCGATGAAGCTGGTTGAGAGAATGATGAAGCTGGTTGAGAGAATGCCTCGATGAAGCTGGTTGAGAGAATGCCACGATGAAGCTGGTTGAGAGAATGCCTCGATGAAGCTGGTTGAGAGAATGATGAAGCTGGTTGAGAGAATGCCTCGATGAAGCTGGTTGAGAGAATGCCTCGATGAAGCTGGTTGAGAGAATGTCTCGATGAAGCTGGTTGAGAGAGAATGATGAAGCTGGTTGAGAGAGAATGATGAAGCTGGTTGAGAGAATGCCTCGATGAAGCTGGTTGAGAGAATGCCTCGATGAAGCTGGTTGAGAGAATGCCTCGATGAAGCTGGTTGAGAGAATGCCTCGATGAAGCTGGTTGAGAGAACGCCTCGATGAAGCTGGTTGAGAGAACGCCTCGATGAAGCTGGTTGAGAGAACGCCTCGATGAAGCTGGTTGAGAGAATGCCTCGATGAAGCTGGTTGAGAGAACGCCTCGATGAAGCTGGTTGAGAGAACGCCTCGATGAAGCTGGTTGAGAGAACGCCTCGATGAAGCTGGTTGAGAGAACGCCTCGATGAAGCTGGTTGAGAGAACGCCTCGATGAAGCTGGTTGAGAGAACGCCTCGATGAAGCTGGTTGAGAGAACGCCTCGATTAAGCTGGTTGAGAGTACGCCTCGATGAAGCTGGTTGAGAGTACGCCTCGATGAAGCTGGTTGAGAGAATGCCTCGATGAAGCTGGTTGAGAGAATGCCTCGATGAAGCTGGTTGAGAGAATGCCTCGATGAAGCTGGTTGAGAGAATGCCTCGATGAAGCTGGTTGAGAGAATGCCTCGATGAAGCTGGTTGAGTGTCTCGATGAAGCTGGTTGAGAGAGAATGATGAAGCTGGTTGAGAGAGAATGATGAAGCTGGTTGAGAGAATGCCTCGATGAAGCTGATTGAGAGAATGCCTTGATGAAGCTGGTTGAGAGAATGCCTTGATGAAGCTGGTTGAGAGAATGCCTCGATGAAGCTGGTTGAGAGAATGATGAAACTGGTTGAGAGAATGATGAAGCTGGTTGAGAGAATGCCTTAATGAAGCTGGTTGATAGAACGCCTTGATGAAGCTGGTTGAGAGAATGCCTCGATGAAGCTGGTTGAGAGAATGCCTCGATGAAGCTGGTTGAGAGAATGCCTCGATGAAGCTGGTTGAGAGAATGCCTCGATGAAGCTGGTTGAGAGAATGCCTTGATGAAGCTGGTTGAGAGAATGCCTTGATGAAGCTGGTTGAGAGAATGCCTCGATGAAGCTGGTTGAGAGAGAATGATGAAGCTGGTTGAGAGAGAATGATGAAGCTGGTTGAGAGAGAATGATGAAGGTGGTTGAGAGAGAATGATGAAGCTGGTTGAGTGAATGCCTTGATGAAGCTGGTTGAGAGAATGCCTTGATGAAGCTGGTTGAGAGAACGCCTTGATGAAGCTGGTTGAGAGAACGCCTTGATGAAGCTGGTTGAGAGAATGCCTTGATGAAGCTGGTTGAGAGAGAATGATGAAGCTGGTTGAGAGAATGCCTTGATGAAGCTGGTTGAGAGAACGCCTTGATGAAGCTGGTTGAGAGAACGCCTTGATGAAGCTGGTTGAGAGAATGCCTTGATGAAGCTGGTTGAGAGAACGCCTTGATGAAGCTGGTTGAGAGAACGCCTTGAGGAAGCTGGTTGAGAGAATGCCTTGATGAAGCTGGTTGAGAGAGAATGATGAAGCTGGTTGAGAGAATGCCTCGATGAAGCTGGTTGAGAGAATGATGAAGCTGGTTGAGAGAATGCCTCGATGAAGCTGGTTGAGAGAACGCCTTGATGAAGCTGGTTGAGAGAATTCCTTGATGAAGCTGGTTGAGAGAACGCCTTGATGAAGCTGGTTGAGAGAATGCCTTGATGAAGCTGGTTGAGAGAATGCCTTGATGAAGCTGTTTGAGAGAATGCCTCGATGAAGCTGGTTGAGAGAATGCCTTGATGAAGCTGGTTGAGAGAATGCCTTGATGAAGCTGGTTGAGAGAATGCCTTGATGAAGCTGGTTGAGAGAATGCCTTGATGAAGCTGGTTGAGAGAACGCCTTGATGAAGCTGGTTGAGAGAACGCCTTGATGAAGCTGGTTGAGAGAACGCCTTGATGAAGCTGGTTGAGAGAACGCCTTGATGAAGCTGGTTGAGAGAACGCCTTGATGAAGCTGGTTGAGAGAATGCCTTGATGAAGCTGGTTGAGAGAGAATGATGAAGCTGGTTGAGAGAATGCCTCGATGAAGCTGGTTGAGAGAATGATGAAGCTGGTTGAGAGAATGCCTCGATGAAGCTGGTTGAGAGAGAATGATGAAGCTGGTTGAGAGAATGCCTTGATGAAGCTGGTTGAGAGAATGCCTTGATGAAGCTGGTTGAGAGAACACCTTGATGAAGCTGGTTGAGAGAATGCCTCGATGAAGCTGGTTGAGAGAGAATGATGAAGCTGGTTGAGAGAATGCCTTGATGAAGCTGGTTGAGAGAATGCCTTGATGAAGCTGGTTGAGAGAACGCCTTGATGAAGCTGGTTGAGAGAACGCCTTGATGAAGCTGGTTGAGAGAATGTCTCGATGAAGCTGGTTGAGAGAATGATGAAGCTGGTTGAGAGAGAATGATGAAGCTGGTTGAGAGAATGCCTCGATGAAGCTGGTTGAGAGAATGATGAAGCTGGTTGAGAGAATGCCTCGATGAAGCTGTTTGAGAGAACGCCTTGATGAAGCTGGTTGAGAGAACGCCTTGATGAAGCTGGTTGAGAGAACGCCTTTATGAAGCTGGTTGAGAGAACGCCTTGATGAAGCTGGTTGAGAGAATGTCTCGATGAAGCTGGTTGAGAGAATGATGAAGCTGGTTGAGAGAGAATGATGAAGCTGGTTGAGAGAATGCCTCGATGAAGCTGGTTGAGAGAATGATGAAGCTGGTTGAGAGAATGCCTCGATGAAGCTGGTTGAGAGAATGATGAAGCTGGTTGAGAGAATGATGAAGCTGGTTGAGAGAATGATGAAGCTGATTGAGAGAATGCCTCGATGAAGCTGGTTGAGAGAATGATGAAGCTGGTTGAGAGAATGATGAAGCTGGTTGAGAGAATGATGAAGCTGGTTGAGAGAATGATGAAGCTGGTTGAGAGAATGATGAAGCTGGTTGAGAGAGTGATGAAGCTGGTTGAGAGAATGATGAAGCTGGTTGAGAGAATGCCTCGATGAAGCTGGTTGAGAGAACGCCTTGATGAAGCTGGTTGAGAGAATGATGAAGCTGGTTGAGAGAACGCCTTGATGAAGCTGGTTGAGAGAACGCCTTGATGAAGCTGGTTGAGAGAACGCCTTGATGAAGCTGGTTGAGAGAACGCCTTGATGAAGCTGGTTGAGAGAATGATGAAGCTGGTTGAGAGAATGCCTTGATGAAGCTGGTTGAGAGAATGATGAAGCTGGTTGAGAGAATGCCTTGATGAAGCTGGTTGAGAGAATGATGAAGCTGGTTGAGAGAATGATGAAGCTGGTTGAGAGAATGATGAAGCTGGTTGAGAGAATGCCTCGATGAAGCTGGTTGAGAGAATGATGAAGCTGGTTGAGAGAATGATGAAGCTGGTTGAGAGAATGATGAAGCTGGTTGAGAGAACGCCTGATGAAGCTGGTTGAGAGAATGCCTCAATGAAGCTGGTTGAGAGAACGCCTCGATGAAGCTGGTTGAGAGAACGCCTCGATGAAGCTGGTTGAGAGAATGCCTCGATGAAGGTGGTTGAGAGAACGCCTCGATGAAGCTGGTTGAGAGAACGCCTCGATGAAGCTGGTTGAGAGAATGCCTCGATGAAGCTGGTTGAGAGAATGCCTCGATGAAGCTGGTTGAGAGAATGATGAAGCTGGTTGAGAGAATGCCTCGATGAAGCTGGTTGAGAGAACGCCTCGATGAAGCTGGTTGAGAGAATGACAAATGTATATAAAGCTGTCAAGGCAAAGGGTGGCTATTTGAAGAATTTCGAATATAAAATATGTTTAGGATGTATTTTTTGGTTACTACATGATACCATATGCGTTATTTGATGTCTTCACTACTATTCTACAATGTAACATTTTCTAAATAATCCCTTGAATGAGTAGTGTGTGTGTGTGTGTGTGTGTGTGTGTGTGTGTGTGTGTGTGTGTGTGTGTGTGTGTGTGTGTGTGTGTGTGTGTGTGTGTGTGTGTGTGTGTGAGAGAGAGAAACTGTGTTGCAATGGCAGGTAGCCTAGTGGTCAGAGCGTTGGACTAGTAACCGAAACGTTGCAAGATCGAATCCCGAGCCGACAAGGTACAAATCTGTCGTTCTGCCCCTCAACAAGGCGGTTAACCCACTGTTCCTAGACCAGTTAACCCACTGTTCCCAGGCCAGTTAACCCACTGTTCCTAGACCACTTATAACCCCCTCTTCCCTGAACAAGGCAGTTAACCCCCTGTTCCCCTGAACAAGGCAGTTAACCCCTGTTCCTAGACCAGTTAACCCCCTGTTCCCTCAACAAGGCAGTTAACCGACTGTTCCTAGACCAGTTAACCCCCTCTTCCCCTGAACAAGGCAGTTAACCCACTGTTCCTAGACCAGTTAACCCCTGTTCCTAGGCCAGTTAACCCCTGTTCCCCTGAACAAGGCAGTTAACCCCCTGTTCCCAGGCCGTCACTGAAAATAAGAACTGACTTGCCTAGTCATATAAAGGTAATAAAAACGGGCTCGTTAGCATTCTCTAATGCAGTACATGAACTTGTTAGTGTAATCTGTAGGTTAGCAATGCTATCAGTGGGGTTTGAAAACAGCGCCCCTTGTGTTCATTGCCGGCATTACTGAATATCCCCCTATGGTCTGACAGTCTGGATACGGCCAATGCCTTGATACCTTCATCTACTTCCTGAGTTTTAGGATATTCTAACCTATCCCTTATTAACAGTGGAAGTCTATATGGTTAGTATCAGTTCAAGGCGTTGGACTGCATCAAGCCGCGTGTGTGTGTGTGTGTGTGTGTGTGTGTGTGTGTGTGTGTGTGTGTGTGTGTGTGTGTGTGTGTGTGTGAACTTTACACTGCGCCTCTGTTGTCCAACTTGAGGTATTTTAGGGTTAGTTTCATAGGGCTAGTTGAACATCCAGGAGTAGGTTCAACCTGGATCTGAGAAATGAGCTCTTACATATTACATTTTCTATGCCCATCTTTGAAACAGGGTTAATCATGATTGTTCGATTTATCTGGTTCAACAGTGGGTATTATCAGGAACTCGATGTGTTCCTGTGTTTGAAGATGTGTGTTTCCTGTCTCTGCAGAACAAAGCAGGAGAGATGACCTGGAAGCTCTAGGTCACATGTTCATGTACTTCCTGCGAGGCAGTCTGCCCTGGCAAGGCCTGAAGGTAGGAACAAACACACCTGTTTTACTAACCTTAACACCTAACCTTATTAACACCTAACCTTATTAACACCTAACCTTAACACCTAACCTCCATTGGCACATACTTCTGATAATGTGGTCAGTCATTACTTCTGATAATGTGGTGTATGTTGCTCAAAGGTCCATGTTAGGACCGCTACTGTCAGACAGACCTGTCGACTAGACCTCACTACTTTATCACTCTAGACAGACACACCGCCTTCAGGCACAGATCTCCATCTCACATCGTTGTTTCAGTGTGCCAGGGCGTTGTTTCTGTGTGCCAGGGCGTTGTTTCAGTGTGCCAGGGCGTTGTTTCCGTGTGCCAGGGCGTTGTTTCCGTGTGCCAGGCGTTGTTTCCGTGTGCCAGGGCGTTGTTTCCGTGTGCCAGGCGTTGTTTCCGTGTGCCAGGGCGTTGTTTCCGTGTGCCAGGGCGTTGTTTCCGTGTGCCAGGGCGTTGTTTCCGAGGGCCAGGGCGTTGTTTCCGTGTGCCAGGGCAGCAGAACCTTTCTCGTGACTAAGTACTGACTCTCTTTCTCCCTCCCTCCCTTCCACTCTCCCTCCCTCTCTCCCTCCCTCTCTCCCTCCTTCCACTCTCTGTCCCTCTCTCCCTCCCTCTCTCCCTCCTTCCACTCTCCCTGCCTCCTTCCTTCCACTCTCCCTCCCTCTGTCCCTCCTTCCACTCTCCCTCCCTCCCTTCCACTCTCCCTCCCTCCCTCCTTCCTTCCACTCTCCCTCCCTCTCTCCCCCCTTCCACTTTCCCTCCCTCCCTTCCACTTTCCCTTCCACTTTCCCTCCCTCTCTCCCTCCCTCTCTCCCTCCTTCCACTCTCCCTCCCTCTCTCCCTCCCCTCTCTCCCTCCTTCCACTCTCCCTGCCTCCTTCCTTCCACTCTCCCTCCCTCTGTCCCTCCTTCCACTCTCCCTCCCTCCCTTCCACTCTCCCTCCCTCCCTCCTTCCTTCCACTCTCCCTCCTCCCCTCCACTCTCCCCCCCTTCCACTTTCCCTCCCTCCCTTCCACTTTCCCTCCCTCCCTCCTTCCTTCCACTCTCCCTCCCTCCCTCCCCTTCCACTCCCTCCCTCCCTCCCTCCCTCCCTCCCCTCCCTCCCTCCCCTCCCTCCCTCCCTCCCTCCCTCCCTCCCTCCCTCCTCCCTCCCTCCCTCCCTCCCTCCCTCCCTCCCTCCCTCCCTCCCTCCCTCCCCGCCCCTCCCTCCCTCCCTCCTCCCTCCCGCCCTCCCTCTCTCCCCCTCCCGCCCTCTCTCTCCCTCCCTCCCCTCTCTCCCTCCTTCCTTCCACTCTCTCTCCCTCCTTCCACTCTCTCTCCCTCCCTCCCTCCCCCTCTCTCCCTCCCTTCCACTCTCTCTCCCTCCATTCCACTCTCTCTCCCTCCTTCCTCTCTCTCCCTCCCTCCCCCCCTCCCCCCTCTCTCCCTCCCTTCCACTCTCTCTCCCTCCCTTCCACTCTCTCTCCCTCCTTCCTCTCTCCCTCCCTCCCTCCCTCCCTCCCTCCCTCCCTCCCTCCCTCCCCTCCACTCTCTCTCCCAGGCAGACACTCTGAAGGAGCGATATCAGAAGATAGGTGACACCAAGAGAACCACGCCCATCGAGGTGCTGTGTGAGAGCTTCCCAGGTCTGGGTCTCTTCTCTTTGTGATTCTTTCTGACCCACTTCTAGTTCCTTTCAGTACTTTAGGTTATCCTGCTGGTTAGGAGTAAATAACTACGTAACACCTGAAATATTGGAAAGGTATTTCATTGTGTTTTTCCTACCTGTGTTTAATGTGTTTGTCTCCTTGTTGAAGAGATGGCCACCTACCTGTATTTAATGTGTTTTTCTCCTTGTTGAAGAGATGGCCACCTACCTGTATTTAATGTGTTTGTCTCCTTGTTGAAGAGATGGCCACCTACCTGTATTTAATGTGTTTTTCTCCTTGTTGAAGAGATGGCCACCTACCTGTATTTAATGTGTGTTTCTCCTTGTTGAAGAGATGGCCACCTACCTGTATTTAATGTGTTTTTCTCCTTGTTGAAGAGATGGCCACCTACCTGTATTTAATGTGTTTGTCTCCTTGTTGAAGAGATGGCCACCTACCTGTATTTAATGTGTTTTTCTCCTTGTTGAAGAGATGGCCACCTACCTGTATTTAATGTGTTTGTCTCCTTGTTGAAGAGATGGCCACCTACCTGTATTTAATGTGTTTGTCTCCTTGTTGAAGAGATGGCCACCTACCTGTATTTAATGTGTTTGTCTCCTTGTTGAAGAGATGGCCACCTACCTGTATTTAATGTGTTTGTCTCCTTGTTGAAGAGATGGCCACCTACCTGTATTTAATGTGTGTTTCTCCTTGTTGAAGAGATGGCCACCTACCTGTATTTAATGTGTTTGTCTCCTTGTTGAATAGATGGCCACCTACCTGTATTTAATGTGTTTTTCCTACCTGTATTTAATGTGTTTGTCTCCTTGTTGAAGAGATGGCCACCTACCTGTATTTAATGTGTTTTTCCTACCTGTATTTAATGTGTTTGTCTCCTTGTTGAAGAGATGGCCACCTACCTGTATTTAATGTGTGTTTCTCCTTATTTAATGTGTTTGAAGAGATGGCCACCTACCTGTATTTAATGTGTTTGTCTCCTTGTTGAAGAGATGGCCACCTACCTGTATTTAATGTGTTTGTCTCCTTGTTGAAGAGATGGCCACCTACCTGTATTTAATGTGTTTGTCTCCTTGTTGAAGAGATGGCCACCTACCTGTATTTAATGTGTTTGTCTCCTTGATTGAAATGAGATGGCCACCTACCTGTATTTAATGTGTTTGTCTCCTTGTTGAAGAGATGGCCACCTACCTGTATTTAATGTGTTTTTCCTACCTGTATTTAATGTGTTTGTCTCCTTGTTGAAGAGATGGCCACCTACCTGTATTTAATGTGTTTTTCTCCTTGTTGAAGAGATGGCCACCTACCTGTATTTAATGTGTTTGTCTCCTTGTTGAAGAGATGGCCACCTACCTGTATTTAATGTGTTTTTCCTACCTGTATTTAATGTGTTTGTCTCCTTGTTGAAGAGATGGCCACCTACCTGTATTTAATGTGTTTCTCCTTGTTGAAGAGATGGCCACCTACCTGTATTTAATGTGTTTTTCTCCTTGTTGAAGAGATGGCCACCTACCTGTATTTAATGTGTTTGTCTCCTTGTTGAAGAGATGGCCACCTACCTGTATTTAATGTGTTTGTCTCCTTGTTGAAGAGATGGCCACCTACCTGTATTTAATGAAGAGATGGCCACCTACCTGTATTTAATGTGTTTGTCTCCTTGTTTGTCCTGTATTTAATGTGTTTCTCCTTGTTGAAGAGATGGCCACCTACCTGTATTTAATGTGTTTCTCCTTGTTGAAGAGATGGCCACCTACCTGTATTTAATGTGTTTTTCTCCTTGTTGAAGAGATGGCCACCTACCTGTATTTAATGTGTTTGTCTCCTTGTTGAAGAGATGGCCACCTACCTGTATTTAATGTGTTTGTCTCCTTGTTGAAGAGATGGCCACCTACCTGTATTTAATGTGTGTTTCTCCTTGTTGAAGAGATGGCCACCTACCTGTATTTAATGTGTTTGTCTCCTTGTTGAAGAGATGGCCACCTACCTGTATTTAATGTGTTTCTCCTTGTTGAAGAGATGGCCACCTACCTGTATTTAATGTGTTTTTCCTACCTGTATTTAATGTGTTTGTCTCCTTGTTGAAGAGATGGCCACCTACCTGTATTTAATGTGTTTCTCCTTGTTGAAGAGATGGCCACCTACCTGTATTTAATGTGTTTGTCTCCTTGTTGAAGAGATGGCCACCTACCTGTATTTAATGTGTTTGTCTCCTTGTTGAAGAGATGGCCACCTACCTGTATTTAATGTGTTTTTCTCCTTGTTGAAGAGATGGCCACCTACCTGTATTTAATGTGTTTGTCTCCTTGTTGAAGAGATGGCCACCTACCTGTATTTAATGTGTTTGTCTCCTTGTTGAAGAGATGGCCACCTACCTGTATTTAATGTGTGTTTCTCCTTGTTGAAGAGATGGCCACCTACCTGTATTTAATGTGTTTTTCCTTGTAGAAGAGATGGCCCACCTACCTGTTTCTCCTTGTTGAAGAGATGGCCACCTACCTGTATTTAATGTGTTTTTCTCCTTGTTGAAGAGATGGCCACCTACCTGTATTTAATGTGTTTCTCCTTGTTGAAGAGATGGCCACCTACCTGTATTTAATGTGTTTTTCCTACCTGTATTTAATGTGTTTGTCTCTTGTTGAAGAGATGGCCACCTACCTGTATTTAATGTGTTTTTTCTCCTTGTTGAAGAGATGGCCACCTACCTGTATTTAATGTGTTTGTCTCCTTGTTGAAGAGATGGCCACCTACCTGTATTTAATGTGTTTGTCTCCTTGTTGAAGAGATGGCCACCTACCTGTATTTAATGTGTTTGTCTCCTTGTTGAAGAGATGGCCACCTACCTGTATTTAATGTGTTTGTCTCCTTTGTTGAAGAGATGGCCACCTACCTGTATTTAATGTGTTTGTCTCCTTGTTGAAGAGATGGCCACCTACCTGTATTTAATGTGTTTGTCTCCTTGTTGAAGAGATGGCCACCTACCTGTATTTAATGTGTTTTCTCCTTGTTGAAGAGATGGCCACCTACCTGTATTTAATGTGTTTGTCTCCTTGTTGAAGAGATGGCCACCTACCTGTATTTAATGTGTTTTTCTCCTTGTAGAAGAGATGGCCACCTACCTGTATTTAATGTGTTTCTCCTTGTTGAAGAGATGGCCACCTACCTGTATTTAATGTGTTTTTCCTACCTGTATTTAATGTGTTTGTCTCCTTGTTGAAGAGATGGCCACCTACCTGCGTTATGTGGGTTCTCTGGACTTCTTGGAGAAGCCGGACTACGACTACTTACGGAAACTCTTCACCGACCTCTTCGATAGCAACGGCTACGTCTTTGATTACGAGTACGACTGGGTCGGCAAGCCACTGGTCAGTCCAGATCTCTACTATTAATGCTCTGTCTCTCTGCAGGACAACGGGCCCCATGTATCAGCATGTATGTCATTGATATACATGGGATTCACGCTATATTTTGGATACTTACTAAGTTAGATGGATGAGTTTATCAGAAAGGTAAAAACAATTACTGTTTAGTTTTAACCATGACCTTTAACCCCTCTGCGCAGTACAGTCCTATTGGCTGTTTAGTTTTAACCATGACCTTTAACCCCTCTGCGCAGTACAGTCCTATTGGCTGTTTAGTTTTAACCATGACCTTTAACCCCTCTCCTCAGTGCAGTCCTATTGGCCGTTTAGTTAATGATGACCTTGAACCCTCAGTACACTCTATTGGCTGTTTAGTTTTAATCGTGGCCTTGAACCCTCTCCTCAGTACACTCCTATTGGCTGTTTAGTTAATGATGATCTTTAACCTCTCTCCTTAGCCTACTCCCATTGGTCCAGTCCCCAGTGAGACCTCCTACAGTCCAGCAGTAGAGACAAGGCAACGCAGCAGACCAAAAACCAGGTAGGACACACACTCACACACTGAAGACCCAGTCCTGATGAAGAACAGCTACTTCAGTTTCTCTTGATAGACTGACTTACAGCAAAACTGACAGAATAATTTTCTGAGGAAAAAGCTCAACATTTTTTCATTCAAATTTCACACGTCATTCTCTGCATTAGCTGAATTTGACATTTAGTGTTATGAACATAACTGGCTATATTAAAGAGACCAGAAACAGACTGGTACCCAGGCTATATTAAAGAGACCAGAAACAGACTGGTACCCAGGCTGTATTAAAGAGACCAGAAACAGACTGGTACCCAGGCTATATTAAAGAGACCAGAAACAGACTGGTACCCAGGCTATATTAAAGAGACCAGAAACAGACTGGTACCCAGGCTATATTAAAGAGACCAGAAACAGACTGGTACCCAGGCTATATTAAAGAGACCAGAAACAGACTGGTACCCAGGCTATATTAAAGAGACCAGAAACAGACTGGTACCCAGGCTATATTAAAGACACCAGAAACAGACTGGTACCCAGGCTATATTAAAGAGACCAGAAACAGACTGGTACCCAGGCTATATTAAAGAGACCAGAAACAGACTGGTACCCAGGCTATATTAAAGACACCAGAAACAGACTGGTACCCAGGCTATATTAAAGAGACCAGAAACAGACTGGTACCCAGGCTATATTAAAGAGACCAGAAACAGACTGGTACCCAGGCTATATTAAAGAGACCAGAAACAGACTGGTACCCAGGCTATATTAAAGAGACCAGCAACAGACTGGTACCCAGGCTATATTAAAGAGACCAGAAACAGACTGGTACCCAGGCTATATTAAAGAGACCAGAAACAGACTGGTACCCAGGCTATATTAAAGAGACCAGAAACAGACTGGTTTCAGTCTCCGACCGTCAGCTTGTTCAGCCGTTTGTGCTTCTGCATGTCACGTGTAGTCTTCTGTCATGTAGTCCTCACGTGCACTCTTTTTTCCCCCCCACGTCACCACACTGCCCTCAGCTCTGTCTGTCTGTGTCCTCTGGTTGAGCACTGTCTTAAGTAGCTGTCTAACTGCTTCTGCACAAGAGGGAAAAGACACAACCTCTTTAAAATGAATTGTTTTGTTTCTTTCCTTTTACACTCCTCCCTCTCCTTCCTCTTTTACCATCTCCTCCATCTCTCTTCTTCCTCCCTTTATTTCTCCCCCTCGTCCTGCCCTCCCTCTATCTCTCCGTCTTTGTCCTGTCCTCTCTCCCCTCTTTGTCTTGTCCTCTCTCCCCTTTGTCCTGTCCTCTCTCCCTCTTTGTCCTGTCCTCTCTCCTCTTTGTCCTGTCCTCTCTCCTCTTTGTCCTGTCCTCTCTCCCTCTTTGTCCTGTCCTCTCTCCCTCTTTGTCTTGTCCTCTCTCCCTCTTTGTCTTGTCCTCTCCCTCTTTGTCCTGTCCTCTCCCCTCTTGTCCTGTCCTCTCTCCCTCTTTGTCCTGTCCTCTCTCCCCCTTTGTCCTGTCCTCTCTCCCTCTTTGTCCTGTCCTCTCCCCTCTTTGTCCTGTCCTCTCTCCCTCTTTGTCTTGTCCTCTCTCCCTCTTTGTCTTGTCCTCTCTCCCTCTTTGTCCTGTCCTCTCTCCTCTTTGTCCTGTCCTCTCTCCCTCTTGTCCTGTCCTCTCTCCTCTTTGTCCTGTCCTCTCCCTCTTGTCCTGTCCTCTCTCCCTCTTTATCCTGTCCTCTCTCCCTCTTTGTCCTGTCCTCTCCCCCTCTTTGTCCTGTCCTCTCCCCTCTTTGTCCTGTCCTCTCTCCCTCTTTGTCCTGTCCTCTCTCCCTCTTTGTCCTGTCCTCTCTCCTCTTTGTCCTGTCCTCTCTCCCTCTTTGTCCTGTCCTCTCTCCCTCTTTGTCCTGTCCTCTCTCCTCTTTGTCCTGTCCTCTCTCCCTCTGTCCTGTCCTCTCTCCCTCTTTGTCTTGCCCTCCTCCATCTCTCCCTCTTTGTCCTGTCCTCTCTCCCTCTTTGTCCTGTCCTCTCTCCCTCTTTATCCTGTCCTCTCTCCCTCTTTGTCTTGCCCTCCTCCATCTCTCCTCTTTGTCCTGTCCTCTCTCCCTTTGCTGTTGCACCAGTCGCCAGAACCCAAAGGAAGTGAGTCCCAGCCCACTCCAGTGACCAATAGGGGAGCTTCTGGGGTCTCATCTAACAGCTGATAGGCTGGGGGGCTCCGTCCAGGTACTGGGCAGTGGTTGTAGTCCCTCGATGATAAACACTGTCTTCATTCTTTCTACTGTATGTCTTTCTTTTCCATTTTCTCTTCCCTCTGTTCTTTTTCTGTTTCTGTTTGCACCAGGTCTCTATTTCAGTCACTTCCCTATAGGCTGAAACCGTATTCAATCACACCTAACCGGCCCAACGTATCTGTATAGTACCCACAATGCTCTGGTTTCTTCTTCATGTGTCTAGTATTTTTAGCAGCTCTCCTCAGAAAACGTAGCGTTTTTACCAATCCATCACACGATGTTATTAAGTGGCTTCTTTTCTATTGACAGGAACTCTGTTAACTTCTGCTTCACTTTATAAAGTGCTCTTTTTGTCATCAACTAGCTGACGTTATACAGTTCCTGTAGTCTAGTTTGCGCGCAATTAGTGCTGTTGTCCCACTAATGCCCTGGTGTCTGGTGTCTGGCTCACAAGGTCCCCACCGTTTGGAGTTAGCTGAACGGGCCTGCAATTCCGATACCGGGATCGATATGACAACTACCAGTGAAAATAGAGGGCGCCAAATTCAAACAGAAATCTCATAATTACAATTCCTAAAACATAGGTGTGTCTAATATAATTTTAAAGCTTTTTCTTTGTTAATCCCACCAAAGTGTCCGATTTCAAATGGGCTTTTCAGCGAAAACACTACAAACGATTTTGTTAGGTCTCCACCAAACCACAATAAGCACAGCCATTTTCCAGCCAAATATAGCATTCAAAAAGCATAAATAAAGATAATTCAAGGTTAGTGATTCATTTTATCTTCATCAGATGACACTCATAGGACTTCACACAATACATGCATGTTTTGTTTGATAAAGTTCATATTTAATTAAAAATCTGAGTTTACATTGGCGTGTTAGATTCACGAGTTCCAAAACATCAAGTGATTTTGCATAGCCACATCGTTTCAACAGAAATACTCATCATAAATGTAGATGATAATACAAGTTATACACATGGAATTATAGATATACCTCCTTAATGCAAACCGCTGTGTCAGATTTCAAAAAAAGTTTACGGAAAAAGCAACCCATGCAATAATCTGAGACGGCGCCAGAACAGTAGCCAAATTTGCCTCCATGTTGGAGTCAACAGAAACCAGAAAATACATGATAAATGTTTCTTACCTTTGATGAACTTCATCAGAATGCAGTCCTAGAAATCCTAGGTCCACAATAAATGCTTGATTTGTACGAAAATGTCCGTTATTTATGTCCAATTAGCTACTTTGGTTAGCGGGTTTGGTAAACAATTCCAAAGTCACAAAGCGCGTCCACTATAACGTGACGAAATGTCCAAAAGTTCCGTAACAGTCAGTAGAAACATGTCAAACGATGTACTGAATCAGTCTTTAGAATGTTGTTTACATGCATCTTGAATAACGTAAAGTCAACAACACAATGGAAAAGTTTGTTTACAGTGTGTGCAAATGAGGTGAGATAAGGGAGGTAAGGCAATAAATAGGCCATTGTGGCAAAATAATTACAATTTAGCAATTAAACACGAGTGATAGATGTGCAGATGAGCAAGTAGAGATACTGGGTGCAAAGAGCAACATATATATATGTGTGTGTATATATATATTGTGTGATATGAGTAATGAAAGATACTTAAACATTATTAAAGTGGCATGTTTTAAAGTAGCCAGTGATTGGGTCTCAATGTAAGCAGCAGCCATTTGAGTTACTGGTGGCTGTTTAACAGTCTGATGGCCTGGAGATAGAAGCTGTTCTTCAGTCTCTCTGAGTTACTGGTGGCTGTTTAACAGTCTGATGGCCTGGAGATAGAAGCTGTTCTTCAGTCTCTCTGAGTTACTGGTGGCTGTTTAACAGTCTGATGGCCTTGAGATAGAAGCTGTTTAACAGTCTGATGGCCTGAGATAGAAGCTGTTTAACAGTCTGATGGCCTTGAGATAGAAGCTGTTCTTCAGTCTCTCTGAGTTAGTGGTGGCTGTTTAACAGTCTGATGGCCTTGAGATAGAAGCTGTTCTTCAGCCTCTGATGAGTTACTGGTGGCTGTTTAACAGTCTGATGGCCTGAGATAGAAGCTGTTTAACAGTCTGAAAGGCCTTGAGATAGAAGCTGTTCTTCAGTCTCTCTGAGTTACTGGTGGCTGTTTAACAGTCTGATGGCCTTGAGATAGAAGCTGTTTAACAGTCTGATGGCCTTGAGATAGAAGCTGTTTAACAGTCTGATGGCCTTGAGATAGAAGCTGTTTAACAGTCTGATGGCCTGGAGATAGAAGCTGTTTAACAGTCTGATGGCTTTGAGATAGAAGCTGTTCTTCAGTCTCTCTGAGTTACTGGTGGCTGTTTAACAGTCTGATGGCCTGGAGATAGAAGCTGTTCTTCAGTCTCTGAGTTACTGGTGGCTGTTTAACAGTCTGATGGCCTGAGATAGAAGCTGTTCTTCAGTCTCTCTGAGTTACTGGTGGCTGTTTAACAGTCTGATGGCCTGGGAGATAGAAGCTGCTTAACAGTCTGATGGCCTTGAGATAGAAGCTGTTCTTCAGTCTCTCTGAGTTACTGGTGGCTGTTTAACAGTCTGATGGCCTTGAGATAGAAGCTGTTCTTCAGTCTCTCGGTCCCAGCTTTGATGCACCTGTACTGACCTCGCCTTCTGGATGATAGCGGGGTGAACAGGCAGTGGCTCGGGTGGTTGATGTCCTTGACAATCTTTTTGGCCTTCCTGTGACATCGGGTGGTGTGGGTGTCCTGGAGGGTTTTGGGTGACAAGACAAATTTCTTCAGCCTCCTGAGGTTGAAGAGGTGCTGCTGCTCCTTCTTCACCACACTGTCTGTGTGGGTGGACCATTTCAGTTTGTCTGTGATGTGTACGCCGAGGAACTTAAAACTTTCCACCTTCACAGCTGTCCCTTCAATGTGGATGGGGGGGCGGGGGTGCTCTCTGCTGTTTCCTGAAGTCCACGATCATTTCCTTTGTTTGACGTTGAGTGAGAGGTTGTTTTCCTGGCACCGCACTCTGAGGGCCTCACCTCCTTCCTGTAGGCCGTCTCGTCGTTGTTGGTAATCAAGCCTACCACTGTAGTGTCGTCTGCAATCTTGATGATTGAGTTGGAAGCGTGCATGGCCACGTAGTCGTGGGTGAACAAGGAGTACAGGAGAGGGCTGAGAACGCACCCTTGTGGGGCCCCAGTGTTGAGGGTCAGCGAAGGGAGATGTTTCCTACCTTCACCACCTGGGTGTGGCCCGTCATGAAGACCCACTTTCACAGGGCCTCGAGCTTGATGATGAGCTTGGAGGGTACTATTTTGTTGGAAGGCTATAATCAATGAAGAGCATTCTTACATAGGTATTTCTCTGTCCAGATGGGATAGGGCAGTGTGCAGTGTGATGGTCTGTGGACCTGTTATGAAAACTGAAGTGGGTTTCGGGTGTCCAGTAAGGTGGAGGTGATATGATCCTTAACTAGCCTCAAAGCACTTCATGACAGAAGTGAGTCATTTAGTTACAAAATGCTCCCAATGTTCCAGTAGTCCTACTGCCTCTGACCAGTTTAACAAGACGGGGTTACGGCTGTTATAGCAGCAATGTTCCAACATCTAGTGGAAAGCCTTCCCCAGCAGAGTGGAGGCTGTTATAGCAGCAATGTTCCAACATCTAGTGGAAAGCCTCCCACAAGAGAGGAGGCTGTTATAGCAGCAATGTTCCAACATCTAGTGGAAAGCCTTCCCAGAAGAGTGGAGGCTGTTATAGCAGCAATGTTCCAACATCTAGTGGAAAGCCTCCCCAGAAGAGTGGAGGCTGTTATAGCAGCAATGTTCCAACATCTAGTGGAAAGCCTTCCAGAAGAGTGGAGGCTGTTATAGCAGCAATGTTCCAACATCTAGTGGAAAGCCTCCCCAGAAGAGAGGAGGCTGTTATAGCAGCAATGTTCCAACATCTAGTGGAAAGCCTTCCAGAAGAGTGGAGGCTGTTATAGCAGCAATGTTCCAACATCTAGTGGAAAGCCTTCCCAGAAGAGTGGAGGCTGTTATAGCAGCAATGTTCCAACATCGTAGCAAACGAGAGAACAAGTCCATATTAATGCCCATGATTTTTAAATTAGATGTTGGAGGAGCAGGTGTCCACATACTTTTGGTCATGTAGTTTAGTGTTAGTGATATGACATATATTTATGACCACAGTAAGCCACCATTTTCTAACATCTAACTTTCCATGATGCTCCCTGCAGGTGATGAGTTCGACCAATGGGGAGCTGAATACAGACGATCCGACTGCGGGCCACCCAACGCCCCCATCACCGCCCCGGCCGAGGTGGAGGTGGCCGATGACACAGTAAGATGGACGCCCCCCCCTCCTCCCTTCGTCCCCTCGTCCTTCCTCTGTCCTCCTTCCTCCGCCCTCACCCCCCCACCCTCCCTCTGTCCCTCCTTCCTCCGCCCCTCGCCCCCCCACCCTTACTCTGTCCCTCCTTCCTCCGTCCCCGCCCCTCCCTCCCCTTCCTCTGCCCTCCGTCTCCTCTGTCCTCCGTCCCCATGCCCTCTTCCCCAACACTCACTGCTCTAAAAATGAAGATGAAAGATGAAAATAAGCCCAGGGCTAGTACTTTTCAGACGGTGCTAATTGATATGTCCAGCTAGCCCGAAAGACCAGTGAGAAGTAGACTTTTCAAACATCTCAATGGAACAGCTTGTTGACCTGAATGTTACCGGGTATTCTAGGCCAGCTGGCCAACATGTCCATCCTCTGGCTAAGTGCCATGTATTAGTCCAGAATGTCGATGAATAAATACTGAAAAAGCATGGAAAAAAGCATGGCGTGGATTCTAAAGGTGTTGGAAAGCATGGGATGCTGGCCCATGTTGACTCTACAAGGTGTTGGAAAGCGTTCCACAGGGATGCTGGCCCATGTTGACTCTACAAGGTGTTGGAAAAAAGCGTTCCACAGGGATGCTGGCCCCATGTTGACTCTACAAGGTGTTGAAAGCTGCCCACAGGGATGCTGACCCATGTTGACTCTACAAGGTGTTGAAAGCGTTCCACAGGGATGCTGGCCCATGCTGACTCTACAAGGTGTTGAAAGCCGCCCACAGGGATGCTGGTCCATGTTGACTCTACAAGGTGTTGAAAGCGTTCCACAGGGATGCTGGCCCATGTTGACTCTACAAGGTGTTGAAAGCGTTCCACAGGGATGCTGGCCCATGTTGACTCTACAAGGTGTTGAAAGCGTTCCACAGGGATGCTGGCCCATGTTGACTCTACAAGGTGTTGAAAGCGCCCACAGGGATGCTGGCCCATGTTGACTCCTACAAGGTGTTGGAAAGCGTTCCACAGGGGGATGCTGGCCCATGTTGACTCTACAAGGTGTTGAAAGCATTCCACAGGGATGCTGGCCCCATGTTGACTCTACAAGGTGTTGAAAGCTGCCCACAGGGATGCTGGCCCCATGTTGACTCTACAAGGTGTTGAAAGCATTCCACAGGGATGCTGGCCTATGTTGACTCTACAAGGTGTTGAAAGCGTTCCACAGGGATGCTGGCCCATGTTGACTCTACAAGGTGTTGAAAGCTGCCCACAGGGATGCTGGTCCATGTTGACTCTACAAGGTGTTGAAAGCTGCCCACAGGGATGCTGGCCCATGTTGACTCTACAAGGTGTTGGTGCCCCACAGGGATGCTGGCCCATGTTGACTCTACAAGGTGTTGAAAGTGTTCCACAGGGATGCTGGCCCATGTTGACTCTACAAGGTGTTGAAAGCGTTCCACAGGGATGCTGGCCCATGCTGACTCTACAAGGTGTTGAAAGCGCTCCACAGGGATGCTGGCCCATGTTGACTCTACAAGGTGTTGAAAGCATTCCACAGGGATGCTGGCCCCATGTTGACTCTACAAGGTGTTGAAAGCGCCCACAGGGATGCTGGCCCATGTTCACTCTACAAGGTGTTGAAAGCGTTCCACAGGGGATGCTGGCCCATGTTCACTCTACAAGGTGTTGGTGCTGCCCACAGGGATGCTGGCCTATGTTGACTCTACAAGGTGTCGGTCCACAGGGATGCTGGCCCATGTTGACTACAAGGTGTTGGAAAGCGTTCCACAGGGATGCTGGCCCATGTTGACTCTACAAGGTGTTGAAAGCGTTCCACAGGGATGCTGGCCCATGTTGTCTACAAGGTGTCTAAAGCGTTCCACAGGATGCTGACCCATGTTCACTCCAATGCTTCCCACAGTTGTCCAGATGGCTCGATGTCTTTTAGGTGGTTGACCTTCCTGACACACAGGAAACTGTTGAGCGTGAAAACCCAGCAGCGTTGCAGTTCTTGGACTCAAACCGGTGCGCCTGGTACCTACTACCATACCCCCGTTCAGAGGCACCCAAATGATTTGTCCTGCCTATTCTCCCTCTGAATGACACACTGACACAATCCATGTCTCAAGGCTTTAAAAAAATCATCCTGTAACCTGTCTCCTCCCCCCTCATCTTCACTGATTGAAGTGGATTGAACAAGTGACATGGATAAGGGTCTCATCTTTCATCGGTATTCACCTGGTCATGGAAAGAGCAGGTGTTCTTAATGTTTTGGTCAGTGAGAACAATAAAGGATCTAATCCTGTTGTTAATCTGTGTTTCAGGTGCTGCTGTTTCTTTAAGAGGAGGACGAGGCAAGGCCTCCAGAGACACTAGTGAAGGAGAGGCCTTCCAGAGACACTAGTGAACGGGAGAGGCCTCCAGAGACACTAGTGAAGGGAGAGGCCTCCAGAGACACTAGTGAAGGGAGAGGCCTCCAGAGACACTAGTGAAGGGAGAGGCCTCCAGAGACACTAGTGAAGGAGAGGCCTCCAGAGACACTAGTGAAGGGGAGAGGCCTCCAGAGACACTAGTGAAGGGGAGAGGCCTCCAGAGACACTAGTGAAGGGGAGAGGCCTCCAGAGACACTAGTGAAGGGAGAGGCCTCCAGAGACACTAGTGAAGGGGAGAGGCCTCCAGAGACACTGGTGAAGGGGAGAGGCCTCCAGAGACACTAGTGAAGGGAGAGGCCTCAAGGCGACACTAGTGAAGGGGAGAGGCCTCCGGAGACACTAGTGAAGGGGAGAGGCCTCCGGGAGACACTAGTGAAGGGTAGAGGCCTCCAGAGACACTAGTGAAGGGGAGAGGCCTCCAGAGACACTAGTGAAGGGGAGAGGCCTCCGGAGACACTAGTGAAGGGTAGAGGCCTCCAGAGACACTAGTGAAGGGAGAGGCCTCCAGAGACACTAGTGAAGGGAGAGGCCTCAAGGCGACACTAGTGAAGGGAGAGGCCTCAAGGCGACACTAGTGAAGGGGAGAGGCCTCCAGAGACACTAGTGAAGGGGAGAGGCCTCCAGAGACACTGGTGAAGGGGAGAGGCCTCCAGAGACACTAGTGAAGGGAGAGGCCTCCAGAGACACTAGTGAAGGGGAGGCCTCCAGAGACACTGGTGAAGGGGAGAGGCCTCCAGAGACACTAGTGAAGGGAGAGGCCTCCAGAGACACTAGTGAAGGAGAGGCCTCAAGGCGACACTAGTGAAGGGAGAGGCCTCCAGAGACACTAGTGAAGGGAGAGGCCTCCAGAGACACTAGTGAAGGGGAGAGGCCTCCAGAGACACTAGTGAAGGGAGAGGCCTCCGGAGACACTAGTGAAGGGGAGAGGCCTCCGGAGACACTAGTGAAGGGAGAGGCCTCCGGAGACACTAGTGAAGGGTAGAGGCCTCCGGAGACACTAGTGAAGGGTAGAGGCCTCCAGAGACACTAGTGAAGGGTAGAGGCCTCCAGAGACACTAGTGAAGGGAGAGGCCTCCGGAGACACTAGTGAAGGGGAGAGGCCTCCGGAGACACTAGTGAAGGGGAGAGGCCTCCAGAGACACTAGTGAAGGAGAGGCCTCCAGAGACACTAGTGAAGGGGAGAGGCCTCAAGGCGACACTAGTGAAGGGAGAGGCCTCAAGGCGACACTAGTGAAGGGGAGAGGCCTCCAGAGACACTAGTGAAGGGGAGAGGCCTCCAGAGACACTAGTGAAGGGGAGAGGCCTCCAGAGACACTAGTGAAGGGAGAGGCCTCCGGAGACACTAGTAAAGGGAGAGGCCTCCGGAGACACCCTCCGGAGACACTAGTGAAGGGAGAGGCCTCCGGAGACACTAGTGAAGGGGAGAGGCCTCCAGAGACACTAGTGAAGGGGAGAGGCCTCCAGAGACACTAGTGAAGAGGGGGAGAGGCCTCCAGAGACACTAGTGAAGGGTAGAGGCCTCCAGAGACAGTAGTGAAGGGAGAGGCCTCCAGAGACACTAGTGAAGGGAGAGGTCTCCAGAGACACTAGTGAAGGGAGCCTCCGGAGACACTAGTGAAGGGGAGAGGAAACAGCACAGACTGACTAATGGGAGGAAAGCAGTGCTGAAATTGAGCCGTGTACTCTACACCCTGCTGTCTCTCTTTGTACAGTTAGAGCGCTCCCTGTTGACCCTCCTGCAGTACTACAACGCAGACTAACGTTAAGATGACCTGCCTTGCGCAGACAGACAGGCAGGACCCAACGGGCCAGAACCATGATTGTCTGTGTGCTTGGAGCTGAGAAGAGGAGCAGAAGGAATTCGTTTTATTTTTCTATAATGGATGGATGGATGGATGGATGGCGTGGCGGAAAGATGACCCTCATAACGGACTGATGAATGAAAAATGGATGGATGGATGGAGAGAGACAGAAAAGACCTGTGAGATTATTGAAGGACAGAAAGACTGTTGGAAACTGTGTTCCATATGAACGCTCTGCCCTGGAGGACAGAGAAACTGTGTTCCATATGAACGCTCTGAACTGGAGGACAGAGAAACTGTGTTCCATATGAACGCTCTGAACTGGAGGACAGAGAAACTGTGTTCCATATGAACGCATTCTGAACTGGGGAGGACAGAGAAACTGTGTTCCATATGAACGCTCTGAACTGGAGGACAGAGAAACTGTGTTCCATATGAACGCATTCTGAACTGGAGGACAGAGAAACTGTGTTCCATATGAACGCTCTGAACTGGAGGACAGAGAAACTGTGTTCCATATGAACGCTCTGAACTGGAGGACAGAGAAACTGTGTTCCATATGAACGTTCTGAACTGGAGGACAGAGAAACTGTGTTCCATATGAACGCTCTGAACTGGAGGACAGAGAAACTGTGTTCCATATGAACGTTCTGAACTGGAGGACAGAGAAACTGTGTTCCATATGAACGCTTCTGAACTGGAGGACAGAGAAACTGTATTCCATATGAACGCTCTAAACTGGAGGACAGAGAAACTGTGTTCCATATGAACGTTCTAAACTGGAGGACAGAGAAACTGTGTTCCATATGAACGCTCTGAACTGGAGGACAGAGAAACTGTGTTCCATATGAACGCTCTGAACTGGAGGACAGAGAAACTGTGTTCCATATGAACGCTCTGAACTGGAGGACAGAGAAACTGTGTTCCATATGAACGCTCTGAACTGGAGGACAGAGAAACTGTGTTCCATATGAACGTTCTAAACTGGAGGACAGAGAAACTGTGTTCCATATGAACGTTCTGAACTGGAGGACAGAGAAACTGTGTTCCATATGAACGTTCTGAACTGGAGGACAGAGAAACTGTGTTCCATATGAACGTTCTAAACTGGAGGACAGAGAAACTGTAGTTCCATATGAACGCTCTGAACTGAGGACAGAGAAACTGTATTCCCATATGAACGCTCTGAACTGGAGGACAGAGAAACTGTGTTCCATATGAACGTTCTGAACTGGAGGACAGAGAAACTGTGTTCCATATGAACGTTCTGAACTGGAGGACAGAGAAACTGTGTTCCATATGAACGTTCTGAACTGGAGGACAGAGAAACTGTGTTCCATATGAACGTTCTGAACTGGAGGACAGAGAAACTGTGTTCCATATGAACGTTCTGAACTGGAGGACAGAGAAACTGTGTTCCATATGAACGTTCTGAACTGAGGAAACTGAACTGGAGGACAGAGAAACTGTGTTCCATATGAACGTTCTGAACTGGAGGACAGAGAAACTGTGTTCCATATGAACGTTCTGGAGGACAGAGAAACTGGAGAACGCATTCTGAACTGGGAGACAGAAAACTGTGTTCCATATGAACGTTCTGAACTGGAGGACAGAGAAACTGTAGTTCCATATGAACGCTCTGAACTGGAGGACAGAGAAACTGTGTTCCATATGAACGCTCTAAACTGGAGGACAGAGAAACTGTATTCCATATGAACGCCTAAACTGGAGGACAGAGAAACTGTGTTCCATATGAACGCTCTGAACTGGAGGACAGAGAAACTGTGTTCCATATGAACGCTCTGAACTGCAGGACAGAGAAACTGTGTTCCATATGAACGTTCTGAACTGGAGGACAGAGAAACAGACGACTGGAACACACGAAGAGTGATACATGCTCCATTTACCAAGTCGTTTCTGATCACAGCTCCAGTATAACAGAAATAGTGAAATGTGTGTACACCAGAACCAGAAGAAACATTACCATGAATACTGCTTCCTTCCTTTTGTATTTTAAAATGATGTGTTGAACACTGGAACTTCATTAGAGCATCTTCAGGAAACATCTTTTTTCTTTATTTCATTCTGTTTTCTCTTATTTCCTGTGGATGGATGGATGAACATGGATGGATGGATGGATGGATGGATGGATGGATGGATGGATGGATGGATGGATGGATGGATGGGGATGGATGGACATGGATGGATGGATGGATGGATGGCTGGACATGGATGGATGGATGACATGGATGGATGGATGGATGGATGGATGGATGGATATGGATGGATGGACATGGATGGATGGATGGATGGACATGGATGGATGGACATGGCTGGATGGATGGATGGATGGACATGGCTGGGATGGACATGGCTGGATGGATGGATGGATGGACATGGATGGATGGACATGATGGACATGGATGGATGGACATCGATGGATGGATGGATGGACATGGATGGATGGATGGACATGGATGGACATGGATGGATGGATGGACATGGATGGATGGATGGACATGGATGGATGGATGGATGGATGGATGGATGGATGGATGGATGGATGGATGGATGGACATGGATGGATCGATGGATGGATCGATGGATGGATGGATGGACATGGATGGACATGGATGGATGGATGGATGGACATGGATGGAAGGATGAACATGGATGGACATGGATGGATGGATGGATGGATGGACATGGATGATGGGGATGGATGGATAGACATGGATGGATGGATGGACATGGATGGATGGATGGGTGGATGGACATGGATGGATGGATGGACATGGATGGAAGGATGGACATGGATGGATGGACATGGATGGATGGCTGGATGGGGATGGATGGATGGCTGGACATGGATGGATGGGTAGATGGATGGATGGATGGATGGATGGGGATGGACATGGATGGGTGGACATGGATGGATGGTGGACATGGATGGATGGATGGATGTATGGACATGGAAGGATGGATGGACATGGATGGATGGGTGGACATGGAAGGATGGAAGGATGGACATGGAAGGATGGGTGGACATAGATGAATGGCTGGACATGGATGGATGGAAGGATGGATGTATATGAATGGCTGGACATGGAAGGATGGCTGGACATGGATGGATGGACATGGATGGATGGACATGGATGGATGGGGATGGATGGACATGGATGGATGGACATGGATGGATGGATGGACATGGATGGGTGGATGGAAGGATGGACATGGATGGATGGATGGACATGGATGGAAGGATGGACATGGGATGGATGGATGGATGGATGGATGGATGGATGGACATGGATGGATGGATGGACATGGATGGATGGACATGGATGGATGGACATGGATGGGTGGACATGGATGGATGGATGGACATGGATGGGTGGACATGGATGGATGGACATGGATGGACATGGATGGATGGACATGGATGGATGGATGGATGGACATGGATGATATGGATGGATGGACATGGATGGTGGATGGAAGGATGGACATGGATGGATGGATGGACATGGATGGAAGGATGGACATGATGGATGGATGGATGGATGGATGGATGGATGGACATGGATGGATGGATGGACATGGATGGATGGACATGGATGGATGGATGGACATGGATGGATGGATGGATGGATGGACATGGATGGGTGGACATGGATGGGTGGATGGGTGGACATGGATGGGTGGACATGGATGGATGGATGGATGGATGGGTGGACATGGATGGATGGGTGGACATGGATGGATGGGTGGACATGGATGGATGGGTGGACATGGATGGGTGGACATGGATTGACATGGAAGGATGGGTGGACATGGATGGACATGGAAGGATGGGTGGACATGGATGGATGGATGGAAGGATGGATGGACATGGATGGATGGAAGGATGGATGGATGGGGATGATGGATGGACATAAATTGATATGGATGGCTGGACATGGAAGGATGGCTGGACATGGATGGATGGACATGGATGGATGGATGGGGATGGATGGATGGAAGGATGGATGGATGGGGATGGATGGATGGACATAAATTGATATGGATGGCTGGACATGGGTGGATGGATGGCTGGACATGGATGGATGGTGATGGAAGGATGGACATGGATGGAAGGATGTCCTTGACATGGATGGATGGATGGATGGACATGGATGGATGGCTGGACATGGATGGATATGGATGGAAGGATGGATATGGATGGATGGATGGATGGACATGGATGGATGGACATGGATGGATATGGAAGATGGATGGATGGACATAAATGGATATGGAAGGATGGATGGACATGGATGGATATGGATGGATGGATGGATGGATATGGATGGATGGACATGGATGGATGGATGGACATGGATGGATGGATGGACATGGATGGATATGGATGGAAGGATGGACATGGATGGATGGACATAAATGGATATGGAAGGATGGACATGGATGGATGGATGGACATGGATGGATGGATGGATGGACATGGATGGATGGACATAAATGGATATGGAAGGATGGACATGGATGGAAGGATGGACATGGATGGATGGACATAAATGGATATGGAAGGATGACATGGATGGATGGATGGACATGGATGGATGGATGGATGGACATAAATGGATATGGATGATATGGATGGATGGATGGACATAGATGGATGGATGGATAGACATGGATGGATGGATGGATGGATGGATGGATGGACATGGATGGATGGATGGATGGATGGACATGGATGGATGGATGGATGGACATGGATGGAAGGATGGACATGGATGGATGGACATAAATGGATATGGAAGGATGGACATGGATGGATGGATGGATGGATGGACATAAATGGATATGGATGGATGGATGGACATGGATGGATGGATGGATGGATAGACATGGATGGATGGATGGATGGACATAAATGGATATGGAAGGATGGACATGGATGGATGGATGGATGGACATAAATGGATATGGATGGATGGACATGGATGGATGGATGGATGGACATAAATGGATATGGATGGACATGGATGGATGGATAGACATGGATGGATATGGATGGATGGACATAAATGGATATGGATGGATGGATGGATGGATGGACATAAATGGATATGGAAGGATGGATGGATGGATGGATGGACATAAATGGATATGGAAGGATGGACATGGATGGATGGATGGATGGATGGACATGGCTGGATGGATGGATATGGATGGATGGATGGCTGGACATGGATGAATGGTGATGGATGGGGATGGAAGGATGGCCTTGACATTGATGGATGGAAGGATGGACATGGCTGAATGGATGGATGGGGATGGATGGACATGGCTAGATGGATGGCTGGGGATGGATGGACATGGCTAGAATGATCGATGGATGGATAGATGGGGATGGTTGGATGGATGGATGGATGGATGGATGCACATGGCTGGATGGATGGATGGATGCACATGGCTGGATGGATGGATGGATGGATGGATGGATGCACATGGCTTGATGGATGGATGGATGGACATGGATGGATGGATGGACATGGATGATGGATGGACATGGATGGATGGATGGATGGATGGATGGATGGATGGATGCACATGGCTGGATGGATGGATGGATGGATGATGGACATGGATGGACATGGATGGATGGATATGGATGGATGGATGGATGGATATGGATGGATGGATGGATGGATATGGATGGATGGATGGACATGGCTGGATGGATGGACATGGATGGATGGATGGACATGGATGGATGGATGGATGGACATGGATGGATGGATGCACATGGCTGGATGATGGATGACATGGATGGATGGATGGATGGATATGGATGGATGGATGGACATGGATGGATGGATGGATGGACATAGCTGGATGGATGGATGGATATGGATGGATGGATGGATGGATGGATGGATGGATGGATGGATGGACATGGATGGATGGATGGATGGATGGATGGACATGGCTGGATGGATGGATATGGATGGATGGATGGATGGACATGGATGGATGGATGGATGGACATGGATGGATGGATGGACATGGCTGGATGGATGGATGGATGGATGGATATGGATGGATGGATGGATGGATGGACATGGATGGATGGATGGATGGATGGATGGATGGACATGGATGGATGGATGGACATGGCTGGATGGATGGATGGATGGACATGGCTGGATGGATGGATGGATGGATGGATGGATGGACATGGATGGATGGATGGATGGACATGGCTGGACATGGCTGGATGGACATGGATGGATGGATGGATGGATGGACATGGCTGGATGGATGGTGACGGACAGTGGCTGCTCTCAGGTATTGTGGCGTGCGGGAGAGATAGCAGGATGAAGATAAACAAATATTTAATCTCTTTAAAATTGCACTTTAGAGGGGAAAAAGTACATGGAATTCTGGGATTAAAGTTTAACATCGACAAACAGAAATAAAGGCAGTTGTAGGATCATTTCTACACCCGGCAGATGTAGGATCATTTCTACACCCGGCAGATGTAGGATCATTTCTACACCCGGCAGATGTAGGATCACTTCTACACCCGGCAGATGTAGGATCACTTCTACACCCGGCAGATGTAGGATCATTTCTACACCCGGCAGATGTAGGATCACTTCTACACCCGGCAGATGTAGGATCACTTCTACACCCGGTAGATGTAGGATCATTTCTACACCCGGTAGATGTAGGATCACTTCTACACCCGGCAGATGTAGGATCACTTCACCCGGCAGATGTAGGATCATTTCTACACCCGGCAGATGTAGGATCATTTCTACACCCGGCAGATGTAGGATCATTTCTACACCCGGCAGATGTAGGATCACTTCTACACCCGGCAGATGTAGGATCACTTCTACACCCGGCAGATGTAGGATCACTTCTACACCCGGCAGATGTAGGATCACTTCTACACCCGGCAGATGTAGGATCACTTCTACACCCGGCAGATGTAGGATCACTTCTACACCCGGCAGATGTAGGATCACTTCTACACCTGGCAGATGTAGGATCACTTCTACACCCGGCAGATGTAGGATCACTTCTACACCCGGCAGATGTAGGATCACTTCTACACCTGGCAGATGTAGGATCACTTCTACACCCGGCAGATGTAGGATCACTTCTACACCCGGCAGATGTAGGATCACTTCTACACCTGGCAGATGTAGGATCACTTCTACACCCGGCAGATGTAGGATCACTTCTACACCCGGTAGATGTAGGATCACTTCTACACCCGGCAGATGTAGGATCATTTCTACACCCGGCAGATGTCTGAAAGCAGTGAACCAGTACGGTTTTATAACTACAGGTAGCCTCTATAAAACCTGTGTGACCCAAATGGCACCCTACTGCCAATATGTTGCCCTAATAATGACCTAAATCATACAGGTCCTGGTCAAAAAGTAGTTCACTAAAAGGTAAATGGGTGCTGTTTGGGACAAGCCCCAAGTGTCAATGGGTTTTAATGTTGCTGGTCCAAGTCAGTCACTTGGAAGTCATCATTTGTGCCATTTTTTTATTTTTTTATTTTATTTTTTACGATTGTCTCATTTTGAAATGTGAAACATGTTTTAGGCTTGCATATCGTTTTGTAAATGTTCTTTTAATTTATGAGCATTCTCAACCTGTTAAAATCTCTGGTGACTCACAGTCATGAAATGTGTATATTTTTAGTTTATTTTAAATGTAGAGTTGAGACCCACTGTCACAGTAGGGTGCCATTTGTGACATGGTCATCGTCGTGTCACAACGGCTAACGTTACCTGTCATAACCTGTTGTCAAATCAAATGTGATTGGTCACATACACATGGGTTAGCAGATGTGATTGGTCACATACACATGGGTTAGCAGATGTGATTGGTCACATACACATGGGTTAGCAGATGTGATTGGTCACATACACATGGGTTAGCAGATGTTATTGGTCACATACACATGGGTTAGCAGATGTGATTGGTCACATACACATGGGTTAGCAGATGTGATTGGTCACATACACATGGGTTAGCAGATGTGATTGGTCACATACACATGGGTTAGCAGATGTGATTGGTCACATACACATGGGTTAGCAGATGTTATTGGTCACACACATGGTTAACAGATGTTATTGGTCACATACACATGAGTTAGCAGATGTTATTGGTCACATACATGGGTTAGCAGATGTTATTGGTCACATACACATGGGTTAGCAGATGTTATTGGTCACATACACATGGTTAGCAGATGTTATTGGTCACATACACATGGGTTAGCAGATGTTATTGGTCACATACACATGGGTTAGCAGATGTTATTGGTCACATACACATGGGTTAGCAGATGTTAGTGCGACTGTAGCGAAATGCTTTGTGCTTCTGGTTCCGACAGTGCAGTAATATCTAACAAGCAATCTAACAAATTCACAACAACTACCGTATACACACACATCTAAAGGGGTGAATGAGAATATACACATAGAAGTATATGGATGAGTGATGGCGAAGGTGCAATAGATGGTATACAATACAGTATATACATGTAATATAAGATATGTAAACATTATTAAAGTGGCATTATTTAAAGTGACTTGTGATCCATTTATTAAAGTGGCCAGTGATTGGGTCTCAATGTGGGCAGCAGTCTCTCTGAGTTAGTGGTGGCTGTTTAACAGTCTGATGGCCTGGAGATAGAAGCTGTTTAACAGTCTGATGGCCTTGAGATAGAAGCTGTTTAACAGTCTGATGGCCTTGAGATAGAAGCTGTTCTTCAGTCTCTCTGAGTTACTGGTGGCTGTTTAACAGTCTGATGGCCTTGAGATAGAAGCTGTTTAACAGTCTGATGGCCTTGAGATAGAAGCTGTTTAACAGTCTGATGGCCTTGAGATAGAAGCTGTTCTTCAGTCTCTCTGAGTTACTGGTGGCTGTTTAACAGTCTGATGGCCTTGAGATAGAAGCTGTTTAACAGTCTGATGACCTTGAGAGAGAAGCTGTTTAACAGTCTGATGGCCTTGAGAGAGAAGCTGTTTAACAGTCTGATGACCTTGAGATAGAAGCTGTTTAACAGTCTGATGGCCTTGAGATAGAAGCTGTTTATCAGTCTGATGGCCTTGAGATAGAAGCTGTTTAACAGTCTGATGGCCTTGAGATAGAAGCTGTTTATCAGTCTGATGGCCTTGAGATAGAAGCTGTTTAACAGTCTGATGGCCTGGAGATAGAAGCTGTTCTTCAGTCTCTCTGAGTTACTGGTGGCTGTTTAACAGTCTGATGGCCTTGAGATAGAAGCTGTTTAACAGTCTGATGGCCTGGAGATAGAAGCTGTTCTTCAGTCTCTCTGAGTTACTGGTGGCTGTTTAACAGTCTGATGGCCTGGAGATAGAAGCTGTTCTTCAGTCTCTCTGAGTTACTGGTGGCTGTTTAACAGTCTGATGGAGATAGAAGCTGTTTAACAGTCTGAAGGCCTTGAGATAGAAGCTGTTTAACAGTCTGATGGCCTTGAGATAGAAGCTGTTTAACAGTCTGATGGCCTTGAGATAGAAGCTGTTTATCAGTCTGATGGCCTGGAGATAGAAGCTGTTTAACAGTCTGATGGCCTTGAGATAGAAGCTGTTTATCAGTCTGATGGCCTGGAGATAGAAGCTGTTTAACAGTCTGATGGCCTTGAGATAGAAGCTGTTTAACAGTCTGATGGCCTGGAGATAGAAGCTGTTTTTCAGTCTCTTGCCTTCTGGATGGTAAGCGGGGTGAACAGGCAGTGGCTCGGTGGTTGTTGTCCTTGATGATCTTTTAATATGGTCAATTACACTGTCATGGCTATGATGTGTTGACCCACATTTAGTCAACAACAACAACAATTCCAGACCAAGAAGTTTATTTTCGTTTGAACGTTAGTTTGTTAACCCTTCGTTTGGAGTTCTTTCAAATTTTTTAAAAATATTTTAACTTTTAAATACACTTTATGACGTTGTCATGAAACATTGTCACTTCACGAAGAAAACGCACTCCATGACACTTTCAAGAAGCATTATGAACATCCTGTGTCACTTCACTTGGACGAAGAAAATACACTTCATGACACTTTCAAGAAGCATTATGAACATCCTGTGTCACTTCACTTGGACGAAGAAAATACACATTATGACACTTTCAAGAAGCATTATGACCATCATAATCATATAAACCAGATGGGCCTATCACGTACATGCCCTTAAATCAGTCATCTGTCACAAAGGTGTCTGGTCCTGCTCCTGAAATCTACTCCTGCATTCCTCCCAGTCATCTGTCACAAAGGTGTGTTGTCCTGCTCCTGAAATCTGCTCCTACATTCCTCCCAGTCATCTGTCACAAAGGTGTCTTGTCCTGCTCCTGAAATCTACTCCTACATTCCTCCCAGTCATCTGTCACAAAGGTGTCTGGTCCTGCTCCTGAAATCTGCTCCTACATTCCTCCCAGTCATCTGTCACAAAGGTGTCTGGTCCTGCTCCTGAAATCTGCTCCTGCATTCCTCCCAGTCATCTGTCAAAAAGGTGTCTGGTCCTGCTCCTGAAATCTGCTCCTGCATTCCTCCCAGTCATCTGTCAAAAAAGGTGTCTGGTCCTGCTCCTGAAATCTGCTCCTACATTCCTCCCAGTCATCTGTCAAAAAAGGTGTCTGGTCCTGCTCCTGAAATCTGCTCCTACATTCCTCCCAGTCATCTGTCACAAAGGTGTCTGGTCCTGCTCTGAAATCTGATCCTACATTCCTCCCAGTCATCTGTCACAAAGGTGTCTGGTCCTGCTCCTGAAATCTACTCCTACATTCCTCCCAGTCATCTGTCACAAAGGTGTCTGGTCCTGCTCCTGAAATCTACTCCTACATTCCTCCCAGTCATCTGTCACAAAGGTGTCTGGTCCTGCTCCTGAAAATCTACTCCTGCATTCATCCCAGTCATCAGAAACAGAGCATTGAGGTAGGTGCATGTCTGACATCAATGCGTGTGCAATTATAATAATGTAAAACGCTTTATAATATAAACAAGCTGAGATTATGGTGGACCAGCCTGGCAGGGGCAACGCCAGTCCTCACGCCAGCCCGCTT
Organism: Oncorhynchus keta; assembly: GCF_023373465.1. Lineage (NCBI taxonomy): Eukaryota > Metazoa > Chordata > Actinopteri > Salmoniformes > Salmonidae > Oncorhynchus > Oncorhynchus keta. The sequence goes on along the minus strand of NC_068435.1, from coordinate 2,167,388 downwards.
TTTCTCCATCCCAAGCAAACACAGCTGATTAATCAATTTGCATGTCCTTGCTTGATATGGTCATGGGCATGGATGTGCTGGGGCGGGGCCTTGCTGGAGCTTTGCTGGGGCGGGGCTTTGCTGGGGCAGGGAAGTGCTGCTCAGTCAAACGACCTGTCCTGATCTGTCATAGACGCTAAAAAAACTTTCATGAGCAAGTCTTCCTTCCCGGGCGGCAGCGTAGCCTAGTGGTTAGAGCGTTGGGCGGGTAACCAGAAGGTTGCGAGTTCAAACCCCGAGCTGATAAGGTACAAATCTGTTGTTCTGCCCCTGAACAGGCAGTTAACTGTTCCCAGGTTGTCATTGAAAATAAGAATGTGTTCTTAACTGACTTGCCTGGTTAAATAAAGGTAAAATAAAAAATAAAATTCATGGATTGGCCTCTGTAAAATGGTATAGAATCAGCTTGATCCCTCTGTTGAAGACACTTGGACCTTCTCTTTTCATATTGTCAGTGGTATTGTCAACAAACGCCCCATAAAGAAAATGTGAAGTCAAAACGGGTTCAGCCCCTGGTTCGATCGTGATCTGGCAGAGTTACTCCACCTCAAGAATTGCATTTGGCGAAAGGCTCAGCACACGCATACTCAGGCTGACTAGCTCTCGTTCAGGCAAATGAGAAATAAGTGCTCTCAGGGCTATCCGGAAGGCCAAAGTTAGTTACTTTAAGGAGCAGTTCTCTATCTAACCCCAAGAAGTTCTGGAAAACGGTTAAAGACCTGGAGAATAAACCCTCCTCCTCACAGCTGCCCATGTCCCTTAATGTTGATGATGTGGTTGTTACTGACAAGGAGCACATGTCCCTTAATGTTGATGATGTGGTTGTTACTGACAAGGACCACATGTCCCTTAATGTTGATGATGTGGTTGGTACTGACAAGGACCACATGTCCCTTAATGTTGATGATGTGGTTGTTACTGACAAGAAGCACATGTCCCTTAATGTTGATGATGTGGTTGGTACTGACAAGGACCACATGTCCCTAATGTTGATGATGTGGTTGTTACTGACAAGGAGCACATGTCCCGTAATGTTGATGATGTGGTTGGTACTGACTAGAATCACATGTCCCTTAATGTTGATGATGTGGTTGGTACTGACAAGGAGCACATGTCCCTTAATGATGATGATGTGGTTGTTACTGACAGGAAGCACATGTCTCTTAATGTTGATGATGTGGTTGTTACTGACTAGAAGCACATGGCTGAGCTCTTTAATCACCACTTCATTAAGTCAGGATTCCTATTTTACCTCTGTAGTCTGGTCTCCTTCACCACCAGCAGGTAAACTCCCTCTGTAGTCTGGTCTCCTTCCCCACCAGCAGGTAAACTCCCTCTGTAGTCTGGTCTCCTTCACCACCAGCAGGTAAACTCCCTCTTTACCTCTGTAGTCTGGTCTCCTTCCCCACCAGCAGGTAAACTCCCTCTGTAGTCTGGTCTCCTTCCCCACCAGCAGGTAAACTCCCTCTGTAGTCTGGTCTCCTTCCCACCAGCAGGTAAACTCCCTCTGTAGTCTGGTCTCCTTCCCCACCAGCAGGTAAACTCCCTCTGTAGTCTGGTCTCCTTCCCCACCAGCAGGTAAACTCCTCTGTAGTCTGGTCTCCTTCCCCACCAGCAGGTAAACTCCCTCTGTAGTCTGGTCTCCTTCCCCACCAGCAGGTAAACTCCCTCTTTACCTCTGTAGTCTGGTCTCCTTCCCCACCAGCAGGTAAACTCCCTCTTTACCTCTGTAGTCTGGTCTCCTTCCCCACCAGCAGGTAAACTCCTCTGTAGTCTGGTCTCCTTCCCCACCAGCAGGTAAACTCCCTCTGTAGTCTGGTCTCCTTCACCCCCAGCAGGTAAACTCCCTCTTTACCTCTGTAGTCTGGTCTCCTTCCCCACCAGCAGGTAAACTCCCTCTGTAGTCTGGTCTCCTTCACCCCCAGCAGGTAAACTCCCTCTTTACCTCTGTAGTCTGGTCTCCTTCACCCCAGCAGGTAAACTCCCTCTGTAGTCTGGTCTCCTTCACCACCAGCAGGTAAACTCCCTCTTTACCTCTGTAGTCTGGTCTCCTTCACCCCCAGCAGGTAAACTCCCTCTTTACCTCTGTAGCCTGGTCTCCTTCACCACCAGCAGGTAAACTCCCCTCTGTAGTCTGGTCTCCTTCCCCACCAGCAGGTAAACTCCCTCTGTAGTCTGGTCTCCTTCACCACCAGCAGGTAAACTCCCTCTGTAGTCTGGTCTCCTTCACCACCAGCAGGTAAACTCCCTCTGTAGTCTGGTCTCCTTCCCCACCAGCAGGTAAACTCCCTCTTTACCTCTGTAGTCTGGTCTCCTTCACCACCAGCAGGTAAACTCCCTCTGTAGTCTGGTCTCCTTCACCCCCAGCAGGTAAACTCCCTCTTTACCTCTGTAGTCTGGTCTCCTTCCCCACCAGCAGGTAAACTCCCTCTGTAGTCTGGTCTCCTTCACTACCAGCAGGTAAACTCCCTCTTTACCTCTGTAGTCTGGTCTCCTTCCCCACCAGCAGGTAAACTCCCTCTGTAGTCTGGTCTCCTTCACTACCAGCAGGTAAACTCCTCTGTAGTCTGGTCTCCTTCACCACCAGCAGGTAAACTACCTCTGTAGTCTGGTCTCCTTCCCCACCAGCAGGTAAACTACCTCTGTAGTCTGGTCTCCTTCACCACCAGCAGGTAAACTCCCTCTGTAGTCTGGTCTCCTTCACCACCAGCAGGTAAACTCCTCTTTACCTCTGTAGTCTGGTCTCCTTCACCCCCAGCAGGTAAACTCCTCTTTACCTCTGTAGCCTGGTCTCCTTCACCACCAGCAGGTAAACTCCCTCTGTAGTCTGGTCTCCTTCCCCACCAGCAGGTAAACTCCCTCTGTAGTCTGGTCTCCTTCACCACCAGCAGGTAAACTCCCTCTGTAGTCTGGTCTCCTTCACCACCAGCAGGTAAACTCCCTTTACCTCTGTAGTCTGGTCTCCTTCCCCACCAGCAGGTAAACTCCCTCTGTAGTCTGGTCTCCTTCCCCACCAGCAGGTAAACTCCCTCTTTACCTCTGTAGTCTGGTCTCCTTCACCACCAGCAGGTAAACTCCCTCTTTACCTCTGTAGTCTGGTCTCCTGCCCCACCAGCAGGTAAACTCCCTCTGTAGTCTGGTCTCCTTCACCCCCAGCAGGTAAACTCCCTCTTTACCTCTGTAGTCTGGTCTCCTTCACCACCAGCAGGTAAACTCCCTCTGTAGTCTGGTCTCCTTCACTACCAGCAGGTAAACTCCCTCTGTAGTCTGGTCTCCTTCACCACCAGCAGGTAAACTCCCTCTGTAGTCTGGTCTCCTTCACCACCAGCAGGTAAACTCCCTCTGTAGTCTGGTCTCCTTCACCACCAGCAGGTAAACTCCTCTTTACCTCTGTAGTCTGGTCTCCTTCACCCCCAGCAGGTAAACTCCCTCTGTAGTCTGGTCTCCTTCACCACCAGCAGGTAAACTCCCTTTACCTCTGTAGTCTGGTCTCCTTCACCCCCAGCAGGTAAACTCCCTCTGTAGTCTGGTCTCCTTCACCACCAGCAGGTAAACTCCCTCTTTACCTCTGTAGTCTGGTCTCCTTCACCCCCAGCAGGTAAACTCCCTCTGTAGTCTGGTCTCCTTCACCCCCAGCAGGTAAACTCCCTCTGTAGTCTGGTCTCCTTCACCACCAGCAGGTAAACTCCCTCTTTACCTCTGTAGTCTGGTCTCCTTCCCCACCAGCAGGTAAACTCCTCTTTACCTCTGTAGTCTGGTCTCCTTCACCACCAGCAGGTAAACTCCCTCTTTACCTCTGTAGTCTGGTCTCCTTCCCCACCAGCAGGTAAACTCCCTCTGTAGTCTGGTCTCCTTCACCCCCAGCAGGTAAACTCCTCTGTAGTCTGGTCTCCTTCACCCCCAGCAGGTAAACTCCCTCTGTAGTCTGGTCTCCTTCACCACCAGCAGGTAAACTCCCTCTTTACCTCTGTAGTCTGGTCTCCTTCACCACCAGCAGGTAAACTCCCTCTGTAGTCTGGTCTCCTTCACCACCAGCAGGTAAACTCCCTCTTTACCTCTGTAGTCTGGTCTCCTTCCCCACCAGCAGGTAAACTCCCTCTGTAGTCTGGTCTCCTTCACTACCAGCAGGTAAACTCCTCTGTAGTCTGGTCTCCTTCACCACCAGCAGGTAAACTCCCTCTTTACCTCTGTAGTCTGGTCTCCTTCACCCCCAGCAGGTAAACTCCCTCTGTAGTCTGGTCTCCTTCACCCCCAGCAGGTAAACTCCCTCTGTAGTCTGGTCTCCTTCACCCCAGCAGGTAAACTCCCTCTGTAGTCTGGTCTCCTTCACCCCAGCAGGTAAACTCCCTCTGTAGTCTGGTCTCCTTCCCCACCAGCAGGTAAACTCCCTCTGTAGTCTGGTCTCCTTCCCGACCAGCAGGTAAACTCCCTCTGTAGTCTGGTCTCCTTCACCACCAGCAGGTAAACTCCCTCTTTACCTCTGTAGTCTGGTCTCCTTCCCCACCAGCAGGTAAACTCCCTCTTTACCTCTGTAGTCTGGTCTCCTTCCCCACCAGCAGGTAAACTCCCTCTGTAGTCTGGTCTCCTTCACCACCAGCAGGTAAACTCCCTCTGTAGTCTGGTCTCCTTCCCCACCAGCAGGTAAACTCCCTCTGTAGTCTGGTCTCCTTCACCACCAGCAGGTAAACTCCCTCTGTAGTCTGGTCTCCTTCCCCACCAGCAGGTAAACTCCCTCTGTAGTCTGGTCTCCTTCACCACCAGCAGGTAAACTCCCTCTGTAGTCTGGTCTCCTTCCCCACCAGCAGGTAAACTCCCTCTGTAGCCTGGTCTCCTTCCCCACCAGCAGGCAAACTCCCTCTTTACCTCTGTAGTCTGGTCTCCTTCCCCACCAGCAGGTAAACTCCCTCTGTAGTCTGGTCTCCTTCACCACCAGCAGGTAAACTCCCTCTGTAGTCTAGTCTCCTTCCCCACCAGCAGGTAAACTCCCTCTTTACCTCTGTAGTCTGGTCTCCTTCCCCACCAGCAGGTAAACTCCCTCTGTAGTCTGGTCTCCTTCACCACCAGCAGGTAAACTCCTCTGTAGTCTGGTCTCCTTCACCACCAGCAGGTAAACTCCCTCTGTAGTCTGGTCTCCTTCACCACCAGCAGGTAAACTCCCTCTGTAGTCTGGTCTCCTTCCCCACCAGCAGGTAAACTCCTCTGTAGTCTGGTCTCCTTCACCCCCAGCAGGTAAACTCCTCTTTACCTCTGTAGTCTGGTCTCCTTCCCCACCAGCAGGTAAACTCCTCTGTAGTCTGGTCTCCTTCACCACCAGCAGTGGTTGCTATGTTACCATACCCGGTCTGCTAGGTGGATCATGTTTTAATGCTTTGATGTATTGATTATTGCTGCTGCCTTGGCCAGGTCTCCTGTAAAACAGACTGGGTCTGAATGGTATTTTTCTGGTTAAATAAAAATAAATACAAATTCTCTCTGTAATAAAGCACTTGGACCTACGCCCTCCCAGGCCCTCCCATTACTACACCCCTGCCCCCTCAGACCCTCCCATTACTACACCCCTGCCCTCCCAGACCCTCCCATTACTACACCCCTGCCCCTCAGACCCTCCCATTACTACACCCCTGCCCTCCCAGACCCTCCCATTACTACACCCCTGCACCCCCAGACCCTCCCATTACTACACCCCTGCCCTCCCATGGCTACACCCCAGACCCCCCAGACCCTCCCATGGCTACACCCCAGACCCTCCCAGACCCTCCCATGGCTACACCCCAGAACCTCCCATGGCTACACCCCAGACCCTCCCATGATTGCACCCCAGACCCTCCTATGGCTACACCCCTGCCCTGCCAGACGATCCCATGGCTACACCCCTGCCCTGCCAGAACCTCCCATGGCTACACCCCAGACCCTCCCATGGCTACACCCCAGACCCTCCCATGGCTACTCCCCAGACCCTCCTATGTCTACACCCCAGACCCTCCCATGACTGCCCTGCCAGACCCTCCCATGGCTACACCCCTGCCCAGTCATGTGAAGTCCATAAGGGGCCTCTAATGAATTAATTTCAGTTGATTCCCTTTATATGAACTGTATGTAACTGTGTAAAATCTTTGAAATTGTTGAATGTTGCATTTTATATTTGTTTCTCAGTATAATAACCATCATATCAAAGTAAACTTGTAGTCACAGAATGATATGTAGTGTGGTCCTCCCACGATGACTCAGGGAAACCATGCAGTTTATTACGCAACAGATGAAACAAACGATGAGGAAGGAAAAACTTTGATAAATAACATCAAGACGAAGCAGCTGCGTTATAAGTGAGATGTTGTCTGGAGAAGTGCAGTATTATCATGAGATGTATACTTTGAATACGGAAGAGGAATGGAGGGGAAAAGAGAGGCAGAGGAGGTCTTAGAGAGAGAGAGGCAGAGGAGGTCTGAGAGAGAGAGAGAGAGAGAGAGAGAGAGAGAGAGAGAGAGAGAGAGAGAGAGAGAGAGAGAGAGAGAGAGAGAGAGAGAGAGAGAGAGAGAGAGAGAGAGAGAGAGAGAGAGAGAGAGAGAGAGAGAGAGAGAGAGAGAGAGAGAGAGAGAGAGAGAGAGAGCAGAGGAGGTCTGAGAGAGAGAGAGGCAGAGGAGGTCTGAGAGAGAGAGAGGCAGAGGAGGTCTGAGAGAGAGAGAGAGGCAGAGGAGGTCTGAGAGAGAGAGAGAGGCAGAGGAGGTCTGAGAGAGAGAGAGGCAGAGGAGGTCTGAGAGAGAGAGAGAGGCAGAGGAGGTCTGAGAGAGAGAGAGAGGCAGAGGAGGTCTGAGAGAGAGAGAGAGGCAGAGGAGGTCTGAGAGAGAGAGAGAGGCAGAGGAGGTCTGAGAGAGAGAGAGAGCAGAGGAGGTCTGAGAGAGAGAGAGAGGCAGAGGAGGTCTGAGAGAGAGAGAGAGAGGCAGAGGAGGTCTGAGAGAGAGAGAGAGAGGCAGAGGAGGTCTGAGAGAGAGAGAGAGGCAGAGGAGGTCTGAGAGAGAGAGAGAGGCAGAGGAGGTCTGAGAGAGAGAGAGAGGCAGAGGAGGTCTGAGAGAGAGAGAGGGGGCAGAGGAGGTCTGAGAGAGAGAGAGGGGCAGAGGAGGTCTGAGAGAGAGAGAGGGGCAGAGGAGGTCTGAGAGAGAGAGAGAGAGAGGCAGAGGAGGTCTGAGAGAGAGAGAGAGAGAGAGGCAGAGGAGGTCTGAGAGAGAGAGAGAGGCAGAGGAGGTCAGAGAGAGAGAGAGGCAGAGGAGGTCTGAGAGAGAGAGAGAGGCAGAGGAGGTCAGAGAGAGAGAGGCAGAGGAGGTCTGAGAGAGAGAGAGGCAGAGGAGGTCTGAGAGAGAGAGAGAGAGAGGGGCAGAGGAGGTCTGAGAGAGAGAGAGAGAGGCAGAGGAGGTCTGAGAGAGAGAGAGAGAGAGGCAGAGGAGGTCTGAGAGAGAGAGAGAGGCAGAGGAGGTCTGAGAGAGAGAGGCAGAGGAGGTCTGAGAGAGGGAGGAAGAGGGTGATCTTGAGTCTGTTAAAATGGCAGAAGAAAGGGAGATGTTTGTTAAAGAAGAATGGTAGAAAGTTTAAGCAGGAGGGAGCTTGAAGACAGGAGGAGAAATGGAAGTGAAGGAGGGTCAAGTATCAGAGGTGGTACGTGCTGTAAAGTTATCGGAGCCCGAGGCTTGCAGCTAGGGTCAGGATAAAGATGAGTAAGCACTCACAAACTTCTACAGATGCACAATCGAGAGCATGCTGGCACGGCAACTGCTCCGCCCTCAACCATAAGGCTCTCCAGAAGGTAGTGAGGTCTGCACAACGCATCACCGGGGCAAACTACCTGCCCTCCAGGACACCTACAACACCCGATGTTACAGGAAGGCCATAAAGATCATCAAGGACATCAACCACCCGAGCCACTGCCTGTTCACCCCGCTATCATCCAGAAGGCGAGGTCAGTACAGGTGCATCAAAGCTGGGACCGAGAGACTGAAAAACAGCTTCTATCTCAAGGCCATCAGACTGTTAAACAGCCACCACTAACATTGAGTGGCTGCTGCCAACACACTGACATTGACACTGACCCAACTCCAGCCACTTTAATAATGGGAATTGATGGGAAATTATGTAAATATATCACTAGCCACTTTAAACAATGCTACCTTATATAATGTTACTTACCCTACATTATTCATCTCATATGCATATGTATATACTGTACTCTATATCATTGACTGCATCCTTATGTAATACATGTATCACTAGCCACTTTAACTATGCCACTTTGTTTACTTTGTCTACATACTCATCTCATATGTATATACTGTACTCGATACCATCTACTGTATGCTGCTCTGTACCATCACTCATTCATATATCCTTATGTACATATTCTTTATCCCCTTACACTGTGTATAAGACAGTAGTTTTGGAATTGTTAGTTAGATTACTTGTTGGTTATCACTGCATTGTCGGAACTAGAAGCACAAGCATTTCGCTACACTCGCATTAACATCTGCTAACCATGTGTATGTGACAAATAAAATTTGATTTGATTTGATTTGAATTTGGGGCAAGAGATGTGAATTTTGATAATTGGGGTAGAGGTACATATGAAAGTTAGCCAACTAAAGGGGAAGATTCCCGGTGTTTGTGATGCTCGTTGTTTGGTGCAACGCAGACAGGGTGGCGCGAGTGGTGAAACAGTGGACTTGTCTGTTCTTTTGAGTTTAGATGTTGAGTCAAAAGCTCGTACAGGATAACTTGTATAGCCTAACATCACCTGTATGAGCTTTTGTGCTGAATACATTTACGTTGTTACAGGTGTCAAGCTTATGGGCATGTAGCAGCAGTGTGTAGGAGAGAGGTTCCTAGATGTGTGAAGTGTACAGAAGGGCATGAGACAAAGGAATGTGTAGCATTGGAGAAAGTATGTGTTAATTGTAGCGGTGCCCATGGGGCTGGGGATCAGAAATGTCCCGTGCGAGAGAGGCAAGTTGAGGTTTCCAGGGTTAGAGTAGTGCAAAAGTTGTCTTGATGATCGATACTTGGCTGCCTTTTGACAAATACAAATAACATCGCTCTTATCCATAATAACCTCATCATATAGGTAGCCTCTCCGCACTGTATCAGAGCTGTTGGCTAGAGTGCCGTTTTTGTTACCAAACCGTCAGTAGAGCTAACAATGACATTTAATTTGTATTTTTAATTTGATACATGGGAATTTAAAATGTATATTTATGTGCACTACATAATCACCCACCACCTTTTATCGCAAAAAGTCCGTTTGATCGAAACATCTCTATTGAAAAAATGTGCATATTGTGTTATGCAGATGTTTGAATATCCGTATGAATATCTGTCGCAAATTATTTGGAAACCTAGCTAATGAAAATAAATATATTAAAAAATAGAAGGCAATCTGGAGCTTCAACTGGGACAATTCCAGCAAAGGATACATCGGATATGCTGTGAACAACAGGCAAAACTCCGATATAAAGTATTTGTTCTCAAAGTTGCCAGGATGTCACGTGTCCTACATATATCGGTACACTTGTAACAACCTAAGCATAACGAAACGTATATTTGATCAAATAAGCCCATACATTATTTTGTCAATAAAACTCGGTGCTCTCTCGTTGACCTCCATACAAAAACGAATCGCTTGATGAGCGGAAACAAGAAAAAAACGTCGCCTGCTGGAGAAGGCAAATTTTATGATTATTTTTGTCGGCCAGTTTGCCTACATTTCCCGAAACCCACTGCGACGGCAAAAACATCCGCCATATTGAAATCGCCAGAACGGGAACGCGCTGGCTGCATAGTCTGTATCCACAACACAGCATGTAAGTACATAAACAAAACACGTTTCGGTGATATTTGATAGTTTTTTTCAGCTTTCATAGCGAGACGACTACAGTAACGATAAAACGGGTGAATTAGCTAATGGTACATCTGAAGAATAGATCGTATATTAGTGCCTCGTTGATTGGTGGTGAGGCTCCGTTGTAGCTACTGTAGCTAACCTTTAGTTAGCCGGATAACCTGTCTTTCTGTTGGGGGCGGGGGGTTTCTAGTGCAGAATAATATACATAAAACAACATATCGTGTTGCGCATAGGCATTATGCATAGATATGATTCGAAGTAAAACAAAAATCAAACGTTCAGGGCTATATAGTAGCTTTTTATCCAGGCGATTCTGTATGCGCACATCTGTAACGTTAGCAGCTATAATTCAACACAAAGACAAATGCTCTGCTAATGCTGTGCTAATGCTCTGCTAATGCTCTGCTAATGCTGTGCTAATGCTGTGCTAGCACTGCTAGCTCTGCTAATGCTGTGCTAATGCTCTGCTAATGCTGTGCTAATGCTGTGCTAGCACTGCTAGCTCTGCTAATGGTGTGCTAGCAAGCTAATAATGCATTGTTCCACTGTCAGGGACATACAACTGGATATATAAAATACATTCATTTTTAAGACCGTTGCCTCCCAAAATAGATTAAAGTATTAATTGGTATGATTGTACTCCGGGTTGCTAGCTAATGTAATGTGCTTTTGGAGGCAAAATAAATAAATATATATATTTATATATAGATATGAATCCTAGCTAACTGTCAAACCAGATGCTGTCGAAGGGAAATTCCATGGTAACAGAGTGATGCCGAGACTCTGATTTTTATCTTTAAAAGGTTATGTCAAACTGAAACCAATGATGGCACATTTAAGACAAGTCTAAGCCAAAGCCTAAGCACTCAATGTACATTGACCTCTTTTTAACAATTTCCACAGAAAATGTAACAAAATCACATTTCACATTTGAAGAACAGTGCAGATTCAATGTTTGGTAACATAAATAATGAGAGTTTTGTGCTGTTGGTTCCGTCATTCTGTTACCAAACTTTGCATCTGCAACAAAACAGTCATTTGACATCACTGCAATGTTTAAGTTATTTTTGTTTTCCAGTCCCGGATGATCTAATTTACCTATCTTATCAGGCTTCTCTGTTTCTCTTTTCTGCACATGAAATCAAAACATTTTGTTAAACAGTGCTGACCAAAAGTAAGCATCTGTAAGAGGGACGGGGAGAGAGAGAGAGACGGATGTGTTTTTGATCCATTTTAATTATGATAATGTTTTTTTTTATTCCAGATTGGGACTATGACGCAGACAGTGCAGACGAACGGGGTGCAACCCCTCAGTAAGACCTGGGAACTCAGTCTGTATGAGTTACAGAGGACTCCACAGGTAGGGACCACATTTAATGTAACACCTCAGTCTGTATGAGCTACAGAGGACTCCACAGGTAGGGACCACATTTATTGTAACACCTTAGTCTGTATGAGTTACAGAGGACTCCACAGGTAGGGACCACATTTAATGTAACACCTCAGTCTGTATGAGCTACAGAGGATTCCATAGGTAGTTACTTTAGTTTAAAGTTCATAATGTAGATTTGAGAGTTTGTCACAGATCAGGGTTCATATAGTGCATTCGGATAAGTAATCCTTAAGTAATCCTTCTCACCCCCCCCTAAAAGATTTAGATGCACTATTGTAAAGTGGCTGTTCCACTGGATGTCATAAGGTGAATGCACCAATTTGTAAGTCGCTCTGGATAAGAGCGTCTGCTAAATGACTTAAATGTAAATGTAAATGTAATGGAAAGTATTCAGACCCCTTGACTTTTCCGCATTTAGTTATGTTACAGCCCTATTATAAAATGTATATATATTTTTTACGTCCCCCATCAATCTACACACAATACCCCATAATGACAAAGCAAAAACTGGTTTTTAGACAGTTTTGCTAAGTATTCAAAATAAAAAAGACAAGGACAACCATCTCTGCAGCACTCCACCAACCAGGCATTTATGATAGAGTGGCCAGATGGAAGCCGCTCTTCAGTAAAAGGCACATGACAGTCCACTTGGAGTTTGCCAAAAGGCACCTAAAAGGGACTCTCAGACCATGAGATACAAGATTCTCTGGTCTGATGAAACCAAGATTGAACTCTTTGCCCTGAATGTCACGCGTCACGTCTGGAGGAAACCTGGTACCTTCCCTTCGGTGAAGCATGGTGGTGGGAGCATCACGCTGTGGGTGTGTTTTTCAGAGGCGGGGACTGGGAGACTAGTCAGGATCAAGGGAAAGATGAACAGAGCAATGTACAGAGAGATCCTTGATGAAAACCAGCTCCAAAGCGCTCAGGACCTCAGACTGGGGCGACGGTTCGCGGTAATACGGTCTAATCAGCGGTAGGGTGGTAATACGGTCTAATCAGTGGTAGGGTGGTAATACGGTCTAATCAGTGGTAGGGTGGTAATACGGTCTAATCAGTGGTAGGGAGGTAATACGGTCTAATCAGTGGTAGGGAGGTAATACGGTCTAATCAGTGGTAGAGTGGTAATACGGTCTAATCAGCGGTAATACGGTCTAATCAGCAGTAGGGAGGTAATACGGTCTAATCAGCGGTAGGGTGGTAATACGGTCTAATCAGTGGTAGGGTGGTAATACGGTCTAATCAGTGGTAGGGTGGTAATACGGTCTAATCAGTGGTAGGGTGGTAATACGGTCTAATCAGTGGTAGGGAGGTAATACGGTCTAATCAGTGGTAGGGTGGTAATACGGTCTAATCAGTGGTAGGGTGGTAATACGGTCTAATCAGCGGTAGGGAGGTAATACGGTCTAATCAGTGGTAATACGGTCTAATCAGCGGTAGGGTGGTAATACGGTCTAATCAGTGGTAGGGTGGTAATACGGTCTAATCAGTGGTAGGGTGGTAATACGGTCTAATCAGCGGTAGGGTGGTAATACGGTCTAATCAGTGGTAATACGGTCTAATCAGTGGTAGGGTGGTAATACGGTCTAATCAGTGGTAGGGAGGTAATACGGTCTAATCAGTGGTAATACGGTCTAATCAGTGGTAGGGTGGTAATACGGTCTAATCAGTGGTAGGGAGGTAATACGGTCTAATCAGTGGTAGGGAGGTAATACGGTCTAATCAGTGGTAGGGTGGTAATACGGTCTAATCAGTGGTAGGGAGGTAATACGGTCTAATCAGCGGTAGGGAGGTAATACGGTCTAATCAGTGGTAGGGAGGTAATACGGTCTAATCAGTGGTAATACGGTCTAATCAGTGGTAGGGTGGTAATACGGTCTAATCAGCGGTAATACGGTCTAATCAGCGGTAGGGTGGTAATACGGTCTAATCAGTGGTAGGGTGGTAATACGGTCTAATCAGTGGTAGGGAGGTAATACGGTCTAATCAGTGGTAGGGTGGTAATACGGTCTAATCAGCGGTAATACGGTCTAATCAGCAGTAGGGAGGTGATACGGTCTAATCAGCGGTAGGGTGGTAATACGGTCTAATCAGTGGTAGGGTGGTAATACGGTCTAATCAGCGGTAATACGGTCTAATCAGCGGTAGGGTGGTAATACGGTCTAATCAGTGGTAATACGGTCTAATCAGCGGTAGGGTGGTAATACGGTCTAATCAGTGGTAGGGTGGTAATACGGTCTAATCAGTGGTAATACGGTCTAATCAGCGGTAGGGTGGTAATACGGTCTAATCAGTGGTAGGGTGGTAATACGGTCTAATCAGTGGTAGGGTGGTAATACGGTCTAATCAGTGGTAATACGGTCTAATCAGCGGTAGGGTGGTAATACGGTCTAAACAGCGGTAGGGTGGTAATACGGTCTAATCAGTGGTAGGGTGGTAATACGGTCTAATCAGTGGTAGGGAGGTAATACGGTCTAATCAGTGGTAATACGGTCTAATCAGTGGTAGGGTGGTAATACGGTCTAATCAGTGGTAGGGTGGTAATACGGTCTAATCAGTGGTAGGGAGGTAATACGGTCTAATCAGTGGTAGGGTGGTAATACGGTCTAATCAGTGGTAGGGGTGGTAATACGGTCTAATCAGTGGTAGGGAGGTAATACGGTCTAATCAGTGGTAATACGGTCTAATCAGTGGTAATACGGTCTAATCAGTGGTAATACGGTCTAATCAGCGGTAGGGTGGTAATACGGTCTAATCAGTGGTAGGGAGGTAATACGGTCTAATCAGCGGTAGGGTGGTAATACGGTCTAATCAGCGGTAGGGTGGTAATACGGTCTAATCAGTGGTAATACGGTCTAATCAGTGGTAGGGTGGTAATACGGTCTAATCAGCGGTAGGGTGGTAATACGGTCTAATCAGCGGTAGGGTGGTAATACGGTCTAATCAGTGGTAGGGAGGTAATACGGTCTAATCAGTGGTAGGGAGGTAATACGGTCTAATCAGTGGTAGGGTGGTAATACGGTCTAATCAGTGGTAGGGAGGTAATACGGTCTAATCAGTGGTAGGGAGGTAATACGGTCTAATCAGTGGTAGGGTGGTAATACGGTCTAATCAGTGGTAGGGTGGTAATACGGTCTAATCAGTGGTAGGGTGGTAATACGGTCTAATCAGCGGTAGGGTGGTAATACGGTCTAATCAGTGGTAGGGTGGTAATACGGTCTAAACAGCGGTAGGGTGGTAATACGGTCTAATCAGTGGTAGGGTGGTAATACGGTCTAAACAGCGGTAGGGTGGTAATACGGTCTAAACAGTGGTAGGGTGGTAATACGGTCTAAACAGTGGTAGGGTGGTAATACGGTCTAAACAGCGGTAGGGTGATAATACGGTCTAAACAGCGGTAGGGTGGTAATACGGTCTAAACAGCGGTAGGGTGGTAATACGGTCTAAACAGTGGTAGGGTGGTAATACGGTCTAAACAGTGGTAGGGTGGTAATACGGTCTAAACAGTGGTAGGGTGGTAATACGGTCTAATCAGCGGTAGGGTGGTAATACGGTCTAATCAGCGGTAGGGTGGTAATACGGTCTAAACAGCGGTAGGGTGGTAATACGGTCTAAACAGCGGTAGGGTGGTAATACGGTCTAAACAGCGGTAGGGTGGTAATACGGTCTAAACAGCGGTAGGGTGGTAATACGGTCTAAACAGTGGTAGGGTGGTAATACGGTCTAATCAGCGGTAGGGTGGTAATACGGTCTAATCAGTGGTAGGGTGGTAATACGGTCTAATCAGCGGTAATACGGTCTAATCAGCGGTAGGGTGGTAATACGGTCTAATCAGTGGTAGGGTGGTAATACGGTCTAATCAGTGGTAGGGAGGTAATACGGTCTAATCAGTGGTAGGGTGGTAATACGGTCTAATCAGTGGTAGGGTGGTAATACGGTCTAATCAGCGGTAATACGGTCTAATCAGCGGTAGGGAGGTAATACGGTCTAATCAGCGGTATGGTGGTAATACGGTCTAAACAGCGGTAGGGTGGTAATACGGTCTAATCAGTGGTATGGTGGTAATACGGTCTAAACAGCGGTAGGGTGGTAATACGGTCTAAACAGCGGTAGGGAGGTAATACGGTCTAATCAGTGGTAGGGTGGTAATACGGTCTAATCAGTGGTAGGGTGGTAATACGGTCTAATCAGTGGTAGGGAGGTAATACGGTCTAATCAGTGGTAGGGAGGTAATACGGTCTAATCAGCGGTAGGGAGGTAATACGGTCTAATCAGTGGTAGGGTGGTAATACGGTCTAATCAGTGGTAGGGTGGTAATACGGTCTAATCAGCGGTAGGGTGGTAATACGGTCTAATCAGTGGTAGGGTGGTAATACGGTCTAATCAGTGGTAGGGTGGTAATACGGTCTAATCAGTGGTAGGGTGGTAATACGGTCTAATCAGTGGTAGGGTGGTAATACGGTCTAATCAGTGGTAGGGTGGTAATACGGTCTAATCAGCGGAAGGGAGGTAATACGGTCTAATCATCGGTAATACGGTCTAATCAGCGGTAGGGAGGTAATACGGTCTAATCAGTGGTAATACGGTCTAATCAGCGGTAGGGAGGTAATACGGTCTAATCAGTGGTAGGGAGGTAATACGGTCTAATCAGTGGTAGGGTGGTAATACGGTCTAATCAGCGGTAGGGAGGTAATACGGTCTAATCATCGGTAATACGGTCTAATCAGTGGTAGGGTGGTAATACGGTCTAATCAGTGGTAGGGAGGTAATACGGTCTAATCAGTGGTAGGGTGGTAATACGGTCTAATCAGTGGTAGGGAGGTAATACGGTCTAATCAGCGGTAGGGTGGTAATACGGTCTAATCAGTGGTAGGGTGGTAATACGACCTAATCAGCGGTAGGGTGGTAATACGGTCTGATCAGTGGTAGGGTGGTAATACGGTCTAATCAGTGGTAATACGGTCTAATCAGCGGTAGGGTGGTAATACGGTCTAATCAGTGGTAGGGAGGTGATACGGTCTAATCAGTGGTAGGGTGGTAATACGGTCTAATCAGTGGTAGGGAGGTAATACGCTCTAATCAGCGGTAGGGAGGTAATATGGTCTAATCAGCGGTAGGGAGGTAATACGGTCTAATCATCGGTAGGGTGGTAATACGGTCTAATCAGTGGTAGGGTGGTAATACGGTCTAATCAGTGGTAGGGTGGTAATACGGTCTAATCAGCGGTAGGGTGGTAATACGGTCTAATCAGCGGTAGGGTGGTAATACGGTCTAATCAGTGGTAGGGAGGTAATACGGTCTAATCAGCGGTAGGGTGGTAATACGGTCTAATCAGTGGTAGGGTGGTAATACGGTCTAATCAGTGGTAGGGTGGTAATACGGTCTAATCAGTGGTAGGGTGGTAATACGGTCTAATCAGTGGTAGGGTGGTAATACGGTCTAATCAGTGGTAGGGTGGTAATACGGTCTAATCAGTGGTAGGGTGGTAATACGGTCTAATCAGTGGTAGGGTGGTAATACGGTCTAATCAGTGGTAGGGTGGTAATACGGTCTAATCAGTGGTAGGGTGGTAATACGGTCTAATCAGTGGTAGGGAGGTAATACGGTCTAATCAGTGGTAGGGAGGTAATACGGTCTAATCAGCGGTAGGGTGGTAATACGGTCTAATCAGCGGTAGGGTGGTAATACGGTCTAATCAGTGGTAGGGAGGTAATACGGTCTAATCAGTGGTAGGGAGGTAATACGGTCTAATCAGTGGTAGGGTGGTAATACGGTCTAATCAGCGGTAATACGGTCTAATCAGCGGTAGGGAGGTAATACGGTCTAATCAGTGGTAGGGTGGTAATACGGTCTAATCAGTGGTAGGGTGGTAATACGGTCTAATCAGCGGTAGGGAGGTAATACGGTCTAATCAGTGGTAATACGGTCTAATCAGCGGTAGGGAGGTAATACGGTCTAATCAGTGGTAGGGTGGTAATACGGTCTAATCAGTGGTAGGGTGGTAATACGGTCTAATCAGTGGTAGGGAGGTAATACGGTCTAATCAGTGGTAGGGTGGTAATACGGTCTAATCAGCGGTAGGGAGGTAATACGGTCTAATCAGCGGTAGGGTGGTAATACGGTCTAATCAGTGGTAGGGTGGTAATACGGTCTAATCAGTGGTAGGGTGGTAATACGGTCTAATCAGTGGTAGGGAGGTAATACGGTCTAATCAGTGGTAGGGAGGTAATACGGTCTAATCAGTGGTAGGGTGGTAATACGGTCTAATCAGTGGTAGGGAGGTAATACGGTCTAATCAGTGGTAGGGAGGTAATACGGTCTAATCAGTGGTAGGGAGGTAATACGGTCTAATCAGCGGTAGGGTGGTAATACGGTCTAATCAGCGGTAGGGTGGTAATACGGTCTAATCAGCGGTAGGGTGGTAATACGGTCTAATCAGTGGTAGGGAGGTAATACGGTCTAATCAGCGGTAGGGTGGTAATACGGTCTAATCAGCGGTAGGGTGGTAATACGGTCTAATCAGTGGTAGGGAGGTAATACGGTCTAATCAGTGGTAGGGTGGTAATACGGTCTAATCAGTGGTAGGGTGGTAATACGGTCTAATCAGTGGTAGGGTGGTAATACGGTCTAATCAGCGGTAGGGTGGTAATACGGTCTAATCAGCGGTAGGGTGGTAATACAGTCTAATCAGCGGTAATACGGTCTAATCAGTGGTAATACGGTCTAATCAGTGGTAGGGTGGTAATACGGTCTAATCAGTGGTAGGGAGGTAATACGGTCTAATCAGTGGTAGGGTGGTAATACGGTCTAATCAGTGGTAGGGTGGTAATACGGTCTAATCAGTGGTAGGGTGGTAATACGGTCTAATCAGCGGTAGGGAGGTAATACGGTCTAATCAGTGGTAGGGAGGTAATACGGTCTAATCAGTGGTAGGGTGGTAATACGGTCTAATCAGTGGTAGGGAGGTAATACGGTCTAATCAGTGGTAGGGAGGTAATACGGTCTAATCAGTGGTAGGGTGGTAATACGGTCTAATCAGTGGTAGGGAGGTAATACGGTCTAATCAGTGGTAGGGAGGTAATACGGTCTAATCAGTGGTAGGGTGGTAATACGGTCTAATCAGCGGTAATACGGTCTAATCAGCGGTAGGGAGGTAATACGGTCTAATCAGTGGTAGGGTGGTAATACGGTCTAATCAGTGGTAGGGAGGTAATACGGTCTAATCAGTGGTAGGGAGGTAATACGGTCTAATCAGTGGTAGGGAGGTAATACGGTCTAATCAGTGGTAGGGAGGTAATACGGTCTAATCAGCGGTAATACGGTCTAATCAGCGGTAGGGAGGTAATACGGTCTAATCAGTGGTAGGGAGGTAATACGGTCTAATCAGTGGTAGGGTGGTAATACGGTCTAATCAGTGGTAGGGAGGTAATACGGTCTAATCAGCGGTAGGGAGGTAATACGGTCTAATCAGCGGTAGGGAGGTAATACGGTCTAATCAGCGGTAGGGAGGTAATACGGTCTAATCAGTGGTAGGGAGGTAATACGGTCTAATCAGTGGTAGGGAGGTAATACGGTCTAATCAGTGGTAGGGTGGTAATACGGTCTAATCAGTGGTAGGGTGGTAATACGGTCTAATCAGCGGTAGGGAGGTAATACGGTCTAATCAGCGGTAATACGGTCTAATCAGTGGTAGGGTGGTAATACGGTCTAATCAGCGGTAGGGTAGTAATACGGTCTAATCAGCGGTAATACGGTCTAATCAGTGGTAGGGAGGTAATACGGTCTAATCAGTGGTAGGGAGGTAATACGGTCTAATCAGTGGTAGGGAGGTAATACGGTCTAATCAGTGGTAGGGTGGTAATACGGTCTAATCAGTGGTAGGGAGGTAATACGGTCTAATCAGCGGTAGG
The DNA here is from genome assembly GCF_023373465.1 of Oncorhynchus keta. Taxonomy (NCBI): domain Eukaryota; kingdom Metazoa; phylum Chordata; class Actinopteri; order Salmoniformes; family Salmonidae; genus Oncorhynchus; species Oncorhynchus keta. Next base: position 2,148,166 of record NC_068435.1, on the reverse strand, counting down.
GTGGTAATACGGTCTAATCAGTGGTAGGGTGGTAATACGGTCTAATCAGTGGTAGGGAGGTAATACGGTCTAATCAGTGGTAGGGAGGTAATACGGTCTAATCAGTGGTAGGGTGGTAATACGGTCTAATCAGTGGTAGGGAGGTAATACGGTCTAATCAGTGGTAGGGAGGTAATACGGTCTAATCAGTGGTAGGGAGGTAATACGGTCTAATCAGTGGTAGGGAGGTAATACGGTCTAATCAGCGGTAGGGAGGTAATACGGTCTAATCAGTGGTAGGGTGGTAATACGGTCTAATCAGCGGTAGGGTGGTAATACGGTCTAATCAGTGGTAGGGTGGTAATACGGTCTAATCAGTGGTAGGGTGGTAATACGGTCTAATCAGCGGTAGGGTGGTAATACGGTCTAATCAGTGGTAGGGTGGTAATACGGTCTAATCAGTGGTAGGGAGGTAATACGGTCTAATCAGTGGTAGGGTGGTAATACGGTCTAATCAGTGGTAGGGTGGTAATACGGTCTAATCAGCGGTAGGGTGGTAATACGGTCTAATCAGTGGTAATACGGTCTAATCAGTGGTAGGGTGGTAATACGGTCTAATCAGTGGTAGGGTGGTAATACGGTCTAATCAGTGGTAGGGTGGTAATACGGTCTAATCAGTGGTAGGGTGGTAATACGGTCTAATCAGTGGTAGGGAGGTAATACGGTCTAATCAGCGGTAGGGTGGTAATATGGTCTAATCAGTGGTAGGGAGGTAATACGGTCTAATCAGTGGTAGGGAGGTAATACGGTCTAATCAGTGGTAGGGTGGTAATACGGTCTAATCAGTGGTATGGAGGTAATACGGTCTAATCAGCGGTAGGGAGGTAATACGGTCTAATCAGTGGTAATACGGTCTAATCAGTGGTAGGGAGGTAATACGGTCTAATCAGCGGTAGGGAGGTAATACGGTCTAATCAGCGGTAGGGAGGTAATACGGTCTAATCAGTGGTAGGGTGGTAATACGGTCTAATCAGCGGTAGGGAGGTAATACGGTCTAATCAGTGGTAATACGGTCTAATCAGCGGTAGGGAGGTAATACGGTCTAATCAGTGGTAATACGGTCTAATCAGCGGTAGGGAGGTAATACGGTCTAATCAGCGGTAGGGAGGTAATACGGTCTAATCAGCGGTAGGGTGGTAATACGGTCTAATCAGTGGTAGGGAGGTAATACGGTCTAATCAGCGGTAGGGTGGTAATACGGTCTAATCAGCGGTAGGGTGGTAATACGGTCTAATCAGTGGTAGGGTGGTAATACGGTCTAAACAGCGGTAGGGTGGTAATACGGTCTAATCAGTGGTAGGGAGGTAATACGGTCTAATCAGTGGTAGGGTGGTAATACGGTCTAATCAGTGGTAGGGTGGTAATACGGTCTAATCAGTGGTAGGGTGGTAATACGGTCTAATCAGTGGTAGCGGTAGGGTAGGTGGTAATACGGTCTAATCAGTGGTAGGGAGGTAATACGGTCTAATCAGTGGTAGGGTGGTAATACGGTCTAATCAGCGGTAGGGTGGTAATACGGTCTAATCAGCGGTAATACGGTCTAATCAGTGGTAGGGTGGTAATACGGTCTAATCAGCGGTAGGGTGGTAATACGGTCTAATCAGCGGTAATACGGTCTAATCAGTGGTAGGGTGGTAATACGGTCTAATCAGCGGTAGGGAGGTAATACGGTCTAATCAGCGGTAGGGTGGTAATACGGTCTAATCAGCGGTAGGGAGGTAATACGGTCTAATCAGCGGTAGGGTGGTAATACGGTCTAATCAGCGGTAGGGTGGTAATACGGTCTAATCAGTGGTAGGGTGGTAATACGGTCTAATCAGCGGTAGGGTGGTAATACGGTCTAATCAGTGGTAGGGAGGTAATACGGTCTAATCAGTGGTAGGGAGGTAATACGGTCTAATCAGCGGTAGGGTGGTAATACGGTCTAATCAGTGGTAATACGGTCTAATCAGTGGTAGGGAGGTAATACGGTCTAATCAGTGGTAGGGTGGTAATACGGTCTAATCAGCGGTAGGGTGGTAATACGGTCTAATCAGCGGTAGGGAGGTAATACGGTCTAATCAGTGGTAATACGGTCTAATCAGCGGTAGGGTGGTAATACGGTCTAATCAGCGGTAGGGTGGTAATACGGTCTAAACAGCGGTAGGGTGGTAATACGGTCTAAACAGCGGTAGGGTGGTAATACGGTCTAATCAGCGGTAGGGTGGTAATACGGTCTAATCAGTGGTAGGGTGGTAATACGGTCTAATCAGTGGTAGGGTGGTAATACGGTCTAATCAGTGGTAGGGTGGTAATACGGTCTAATCAGTGGTAGGGTGGTAATACGGTCTAATCAGCGGTAGGGTGGTAATACGGTCTAATCAGTGGTAGGGTGGTAATACGGTCTAATCAGTGGTAGGGAGGTAATACGGTCTAATCAGCGGTAGGGTGGTAATACGGTCTAATCAGCGGTAGGGTGGTAATACGGTCTAATCAGTGGTAGGGAGGTAATACGGTCTAATCAGTGGTAGGGTGGTAATACGGTCTAATCAGTGGTAGGGTGGTAATACGGTCTAATCAGTGGTAGGGTGGTAATACGGTCTAATCAGCGGTAGGGTGGTAATACGGTCTAATCAGCGGTAGGGTGGTAATATGGTCTAATCAGCGGTAATACGGTCTAATCAGTGGTAATACGGTCTAATCAGCGGTAGGGTGGTAATACGGTCTAATCAGTGGTAGGGTGGTAATACGGTCTAATCAGTGGTAGGGTGGTAATACGGTCTAATCAGTGGTAGGGTGGTAATACGGTCTAATCAGTGGTAGGGTGGTAATACGGTCTAATCAGCGGTAGGGAGGTAATACGGTCTAATCAGTGGTAGGGAGGTAATACGGTCTAATCAGTGGTAGGGTGGTAATACGGTCTAATCAGTGGTAGGGAGGTAATACGGTCTAATCAGTGGTAGGGTGGTAATACGGTCTAATCAGTGGTAGGGTGGTAATACGGTCTAATCAGTGGTAGGGAGGTAATACGGTCTAATCAGTGGTAGGGAGGTAATACGGTCTAATCAGTGGTAGGGTGGTAATACGGTCTAATCAGCGGTAATACGGTCTAATCAGCGGTAGGGAGGTAATACGGTCTAATCAGTGGTAGGGTGGTAATACGGTCTAATCAGTGGTAGGGAGGTAATACGGTCTAATCAGTGGTAGGGAGGTAATACGGTCTAATCAGCGGTAGGGAGGTAATACGGTCTAATCAGTGGTAGGGAGGTAATACGGTCTAATCAGCGGTAATACGGTCTAATCAGTGGTAGGGTGGTAATACGGTCTAATCAGCGGTAGGGAGGTAATACGGTCTAATCAGTGGTAGGGTGGTAATACGGTCTAATCAGTGGTAGGGTGGTAATACGGTCTAATCAGTGGTAGGGTGGTAATACGGTCTAATCAGCGGTAGGGAGGTAATACGGTCTAATCAGCGGTAGGGAGGTAATACGGTCTAATCAGTGGTAGGGAGGTAATACGGTCTAATCAGTGGTAGGGAGGTAATACGGTCTAATCAGTGGTAGGGTGGTAATACGGTCTAATCAGTGGTAGGGTGGTAATACGGTCTAATCAGCGGTAGGGAGGTAATACGGTCTAATCAGCGGTAATACGGTCTAATCAGTGGTAGGGTGGTAATACGGTCTAATCAGCGGTAGGGTAGTAATACGGTCTAATCAGCGGTAATACGGTCTAATCAGCGGTAGGGAGGTAATACGGTCTAATCAGTGGTAGGGAGGTAATACGGTCTAATCAGTGGTAGGGAGGTAATACGGTCTAATCAGTGGTAGGGAGGTAATACGGTCTAATCAGTGGTAGGGAGGTAATACGGTCTAATCAGCGGTAGGGTGGTAATACGGTCTAATCAGTGGTAGGGTGGTAATACGGTCTAATCAGCGGTAGGGAGGTAATACGGTCTAATCAGTGGTAGGGAGGTAATACGGTCTAATCAGCGGTAGGGAGGTAATACGGTCTAATCAGCGGTAGGGAGGTAATACGGTCTAATCAGTGGTAGGGAGGTAATACGGTCTAATCAGTGGTAGGGTGGTAATACGGTCTAATCAGTGGTAGGGAGGTAATACGGTCTAATCAGCGGTAGGGAGGTAATACGGTCTAATCAGTGGTAGGGTGGTAATACGGTCTAATCAGCGGTAGGGTGGTAATACGGTCTAATCAGTGGTAGGGTGGTAATACGGTCTAATCAGTGGTAGGGTGGTAATACGGTCTAATCAGTGGTAGGGTGGTAATACGGTCTAATCAGCGGTAGGGTGGTAATACGGTCTAATCAGTGGTAGGGTGGTAATACGGTCTAATCAGTGGTAGGGAGGTAATACGGTCTAATCAGTGGTAGGGTGGTAATACGGTCTAATCAGTGGTAGGGTGGTAATACGGTCTAATCAGCGGTAGGGTGGTAATACGGTCTAATCAGTGGTAATACGGTCTAATCAGTGGTAGGGTGGTAATACGGTCTAATCAGTGGTAGGGTGGTAATACGGTCTAATCAGCGGTAGGGAGGTAATACGGTCTAATCAGTGGTAGGGTGGTAATACGGTCTAATCAGTGGTAGGGTGGTAATACGGTCTAATCAGTGGTAGGGTGGTAATACGGTCTAATCAGTGGTAGGGTGGTAATACGGTCTAATCAGTGGTAGGGAGGTAATACGGTCTAATCAGCGGTAGGGTGGTAATATGGTCTAATCAGTGGTAGGGTGGTAATACGGTCTAATCAGTGGTAGGGAGGTAATACGGTCTAATCAGTGGTAGGGTGGTAATACGGTCTAATCAGTGGTATGGAGGTAATACGGTCTAATCAGCGGTAGGGAGGTAATACGGTCTAATCAGTGGTAATACGGTCTAATCAGTGGTAGGGAGGTAATACGGTCTAATCAGCGGTAGGGAGGTAATACGGTCTAATCAGCGGTAGGGAGGTAATACGGTCTAATCAGTGGTAGGGTGGTAATACAGTCTAATCAGCGGTAGGGAGGTAATACGGTCTAATCAGTGGTAATACGGTCTAATCAGCGGTAGGGAGGTAATACGGTCTAATCAGTGGTAATACGGTCTAATCAGCGGTAGGGAGGTAATACGGTCTAATCAGCGGTAGGGAGGTAATACGGTCTAATCAGCGGTAGGGTGGTAATACGGTCTAATCAGTGGTAGGGAGGTAATACGGTCTAATCAGCGGTAGGGTGGTAATACGGTCTAATCAGCGTTAGGGTGGTAATACGGTCTAATCAGTGGTAGGGTGGTAATACGGTCTAAACAGCGGTAGGGTGGTAATACGGTCTAATCAGTGGTAGGGAGGTAATACGGTCTAATCAGTGGTAGGGTGGTAATACGGTCTAATCAGTGGTAGGGTGGTAATACGGTCTAATCAGTGGTAGGGTGGTAATATGGTCTAATCAGTGGTAGGGTGGTAATACGGTCTAATCAGTGGTAGGGTGGTAATACGGTCTAATCAGTGGTAGGGTGGTAATACGGTCTAATCAGCGGTAGGGAGGTAATACGGTCTAATCAGTGGTAATACGGTCTAATCAGCGGTAGGGTGGTAATACGGTCTAATCAGCGGTAGGGTGGTAATATGGTCTAATCAGCGGTAATACGGTCTAATCAGTGGTAATACGGTCTAATCAGCGGTAGGGTGGTAATACGGTCTAATCAGCGGTAGGGTGGTAATACGGTCTAATCAGCGGTAGGGTGGTAATACGGTCTAATCAGCGGTAGGGTGGTAATACGGTCTAATCAGCGGTAGGGTGGTAATACGGTCTAATCAGTGGTAGGGTGGTAATACGGTCTAATCAGCGGTAGGGTGGTAATACGGTCTAATCAGCGGTAGGGTGGTAATACGGTCTAATCAGTGGTAGGGAGGTAATACGGTCTAATCAGCGGTAGGGTGGTAATACGGTCTAATCAGTGGTAATACGGTCTAATCAGTGGTAGGGAGGTAATACGGTCTAATCAGTGGTAGGGTGGTAATACGGTCTAATCAGCGGTAGGGTGGTAATACGGTCTAATCAGCGGTAGGGAGGTAATACGGTCTAATCAGTGGTAATACGGTCTAATCAGTGGTAGGGTGGTAATACGGTCTAATCAGTGGTATGGTGGTAATACGGTCTAATCAGCGGTAGGGTGGTAATACGGTCTAAACAGCGGTAGGGTGGTAATACGGTCTAATCAGTGGTAGGGTGGTAATACGGTCTAATCAGTGGTAGGGTGGTAATACGGTCTAATCAGTGGTAGGGTGGTAATACGGTCTAATCAGTGGTAGGGTGGTAATACGGTCTAATCAGTGGTAGGGTGGTAATACGGTCTAATCAGCGGTAGGGTGGTAATACGGTCTAATCAGTGGTAGGGTGGTAATACGGTCTAATCAGTGGTAGGGAGGTAATACGGTCTAATCAGCGGTAGGGTGGTAATACGGTCTAATCAGCGGTAGGGTGGTAATACGGTCTAATCAGTGGTAGGGAGGTAATACGGTCTAATCAGTGGTAGGGTGGTAATACGGTCTAATCAGTGGTAGGGTGGTAATACGGTCTAATCAGTGGTAGGGTGGTAATACGGTCTAATCAGCGGTAGGGTGGTAATACGGTCTAATCAGCGGTAGGGTGGTAATACGGTCTAATCAGCGGTAATACGGTCTAATCAGTGGTAATACGGTCTAATCAGTGGTAGGGTGGTAATACGGTCTAATCAGTGGTAGGGTGGTAATACGGTCTAATCAGTGGTAGGGTGGTAATACGGTCTAATCAGTGGTAGGGTGGTAATACGGTCTAATCAGTGGTAGGGTGGTAATACGGTCTAATCAGCGGTAGGGAGGTAATACGGTCTAATCAGTGGTAGGGAGGTAATACGGTCTAATCAGTGGTAGGGTGGTAATACGGTCTAATCAGTGGTAGGGAGGTAATACGGTCTAATCAGTGGTAGGGAGGTAATACGGTCTAATCAGTGGTAGGGTGGTAATACGGTCTAATCAGTGGTAGGGAGGTAATACGGTCTAATCAGTGGTAGGGAGGTAATACGGTCTAATCAGTGGTAGAGTGGTAATACGGTCTAATCAGCGGTAATACGGTCTAATCAGCAGTAGGGAGGTAATACGGTCTAATCAGTGGTAGGGTGGTAATACGGTCTAATCAGTGGTAGGGAGGTAATACGGTCTAATCAGTGGTAGGGAGGTAATACGGTCTAATCAGTGGTAGGGAGGTAATACGGTCTAATCAGTGGTAGGGTGGTAATACGGTCTAATCAGCGGTAATACGGTCTAATCAGCGGTAGGGAGGTAATACGGTCTAATCAGTGGTAGGGAGGTAATACGGTCTAATCAGTGGTAGGGTGGTAATACGGTCTAATCAGTGGTAGGGTGGTAATACGGTCTAATCAGTGGTAGGGAGGTAATACGGTCTAATCAGCGGTAGGGAGGTAATACGGTCTAATCAGCGGTAGGGAGGTAATACGGTCTAATCAGTGGTAGGGAGGTAATACGGTCTAATCAGTGGTAGGGAGGTAATACGGTCTAATCAGTGGTAGGGTGGTAATACGGTCTAATCAGTGGTAGGGTGGTAATACGGTCTAATCAGTGGTAGGGAGGTAATACGGTCTAATCAGCGGTAATACGGTCTAATCAGTGGTAGGGTGGTAATACGGTCTAATCAGCGGTAGGGTAGTAATACGGTCTAATCAGCGGTAATACGGTCTAATCAGCGGTAGGGAGGTAATACGGTCTAATCAGTGGTAGGGAGGTAATACGGTCTAATCAGTGGTAGGGAGGTAATACGGTCTAATCAGTGGTAGGGAGGTAATACGGTCTAATCAGTGGTAGGGAGGTAATACGGTCTAATCAGCGGTAGGGTGGTAATACGGTCTAATCAGTGGTAGGGTGGTAATACGGTCTAATCAGCGGTAGGGAGGTAATACGGTCTAATCAGTGGTAGGGAGGTAATACGGTCTAATCAGTGGTAGGGTGGTAATACGGTCTAATCAGCGGTAGGGAGGTAATATGGTCTAATCAGTGGTAGGGAGGTAATACGGTCTAATCAGTGGTAGGGAGGTAATACGGTCTAATCAGTGGTAGGGAGGTAATACGGTCTAATCAGCGGTAGGGAGGTAATACGGTCTAATCAGTGGTAGGGTGGTAATACGGTCTAATCAGCGGTAGGGTGGTAATACGGTCTAATCAGTGGTAGGGTGGTAATACGGTCTAATCAGTGGTAGGGTGGTAATACGGTCTAATCAGCGGTAGGGTGGTAATACGGTCTAATCAGCGGTAGGGTGGTAATACGGTCTAATCAGTGGTAGGGAGGTAATACGGTCTAATCAGTGGTAGGGTGGTAATACGGTCTAATCAGTGGTAGGGTGGTAATACGGTCTAATCAGCGGTAGGGTGGTAATACGGTCTAATCAGTGGTAATACGGTCTAATCAGTGGTAGGGTGGTAATACGGTCTAATCAGTGGTAGGGTGGTAATACGGTCTAATCAGCGGTAGGGAGGTAATACGGTCTAATCAGTGGTAGGGTGGTAATACGGTCTAATCAGTGGTAGGGTGGTAATACGGTCTAATCAGTGGTAGGGTGGTAATACGGTCTAATCAGTGGTAGGGTGGTAATACGGTCTAATCAGTGGTAGGGAGGTAATACGGTCTAATCAGCGGTAGGGTGGTAATACGGTCTAATCAGTGGTAGGGAGGTAATACGGTCTAATCAGTGGTAGGGAGGTAATACGGTCTAATCAGTGGTAGGGTGGTAATACGGTCTAATCAGTGGTATGGAGGTAATACGGTCTAATCAGCGGTAGGGAGGTAATACGGTCTAATCAGTGGTAATACGGTCTAATCAGTGGTAGGGAGGTAATACGGTCTAATCAGCGGTAGGGAGGTAATACGGTCTAATCAGCGGTAGGGAGGTAATACGGTCTAATCAGTGGTAGGGTGGTAATACGGTCTAATCAGCGGTAGGGAGGTAATACGGTCTAATCAGTGGTAATACGGTCTAATCAGCGGTAGGGAGGTAATACGGTCTAATCAGTGGTAATACGGTCTAATCAGCGGTAGGGAGGTAATACGGTCTAATCAGCGGTAGGGAGGTAATACGGTCTAATCAGCGGTAGGGTGGTAATACGGTCTAATCAGTGGTAGGGAGGTAATACGGTCTAATCAGCGGTAGGGTGGTAATACGGTCTAATCAGCGGTAGGGTGGTAATACGGTCTAATCAGTGGTAGGGTGGTAATACGGTCTAATCAGTGGTAGGGTGGTAATACGGTCTAATCAGTGGTAGGGAGGTAATACGGTCTAATCAGTGGTAGGGTGGTAATACGGTCTAATCAGTGGTAGGGTGGTAATACGGTCTAATCAGCGGTAGGGTGGTAATACGGTCTAATCAGCGGTAGGGTGGTAATACGGTCTAATCAGCGGTAGGGTGGTAATACGGTCTAATCAGTGGTAGGGTGGTAATACGGTCTAATCAGCGGTAGGGTGGTAATACGGTCTAATCAGCGGTAATACGGTCTAATCAGTGGTAGGGTGGTAATACGGTCTAATCAGCGGTAGGGTGGTAATACGGTCTAATCAGCGGTAATACGGTCTAATCAGTGGTAGGGTGGTAATACGGTCTAATCAGCGGTAGGGAGGTAATACGGTCTAATCAGCGGTAGGGAGGTAATACGGTCTAATCAGCGGTAGGGTGGTAATACGGTCTAATCAGTGGTAGGGTGGTAATACGGTCTAATCAGCGGTAGGGTGGTAATACGGTCTAATCAGTGGTAGGGTGGTAATACGGTCTAATCAGTGGTAGGGTGGTAATACGGTCTAATCAGTGGTAGGGAGGTAATACGGTCTAATCAGTGGTAGGGAGGTAATACGGTCTAATCAGCGGTAGGGTGGTAATACGGTCTAATCAGTGGTAATACGGTCTAATCAGTGGTAGGGAGGTAATACGGTCTAATCAGTGGTAGGGTGGTAATACGGTCTAATCAGCGGTAGGGTGGTAATACGGTCTAATCAGCGGTAGGGAGGTAATACGGTCTAATCAGTGGTAATACGGTCTAATCAGTGGTAGGGTGGTAATACGGTCTAATCAGTGGTATGGTGGTAATACGGTCTAATCAGCGGTAGGGTGGTAATACGGTCTAATCAGCGGTAGGGAGGTAATACGGTCTAATCAGTGGTAGGGTGGTAATACGGTCTAATCAGTGGTAGGGTGGTAATACGGTCTAATCAGTGGTAGGGTGGTAATACGGTCTAATCAGTGGTAGGGTGGTAATACGGTCTAATCAGTGGTAGGGTGGTAATACGGTCTAATCAGTGGTAGGGTGGTAATACGGTCTAATCAGTGGTAGGGTGGTAATACGGTCTAATCAGCGGTAGGGTAGTAATACGGTCTAATCAGCGGTAATACGGTCTAATCAGCGGTAGGGTGGTAATACGGTCTAATCAGTGGTAGGGTGGTAATAGGCTCCAGCCCTACCGCTGATTAGACCGTATCTCGAGGCCAACTGAGACTGAGTCCCTTAGTTTGATCAGTTACCCTTATAGGAGGACATATAGAATATTTAACATGCAGGGTCGTGGTCTTTTTGTTCCCTGTAGCAGGGTCGTGGTCTGTTTGTTCCCTGTAGCAGGGTCGTGGTCTCTTTGTTCCCTGTAGCAGGGTCGTGGTCTGTTTGTTCCCTGTAGCAGGGTCGTGGTCTGTTTGTTCCCTGTAGCAGGGTCGTGGTCTGTTTGTTCCCTGTAGCAGGGTCGTGGTCTCTTTGTTCCCTGTAGCAGGGTCGTGGTCTCTTTGTTCCCTGTAGCAGGGTCGTGGTCTCTTTGTTCCCTGTAGCAGGGTCGTGGTCTCTTTGTTCCCTGTAGCAGGGTCGTGGTCTGTTTGTCCCCTGTAGCAGGGTCGTGGTCTCTTTGTTCCCTGTAGCAGGGTCGTGGTCTGTTTGTCCCCTGTAGCAGGGTCGTGGTCTCTTTGTTCCCTGTAGCAGGGTCGTGGTCTCTTTGTTCCCTGTAGCAGGGTCGTGGTCTCTTTGTTCCCTGTAGCAGGGTCGTGGTCTCTGTTCCCTGTAGCAGGGTCGTGGTCTCTTTGTTCCCTGTAGCAGGGTCGTGGTCTCTTTGTTCTCTGTAGCAGGGTCGTGGTCTCTTTGTTCCCTGTAGGAGGGTCGTGGTCTGTTTGTTCTCTGTAGCAGGGTCGTGGTCTCTTTGTTCCCTGTAGCAGGGTCGTGGTCTCTTTGTTCCCTGTAGCAGGGTCGTGGTCTGTTTGTTCCCTGTAGCAGGGTCGTGGTCTGTTTGTTCCCTGTAGCAGGGTCGTGGTCTGTTTGTTCCCTGTAGCAGGGTCGTGGTCTGTTTGTTCCCTGTAGCAGGGTCGTGGTCTGTTTGTTCCCTGTAGCAGGGTCGTGGTCTGTTTGTTCCCTGTAGCAGGGTCGTGGTCTCTTTGTTCCCTGTAGCAGGGTCGTGGTCTGTTTGTCCCCTGTAGCAGGGTCGTGGTCTCTTTGTTCCCTGTAGCAGGGTCGTGGTCTGTTTGTCCCCTGTAGCAGGGTCGTGGTCTCTTTGTTCCCTGCAGCAGGGTCGTGGTCTGTTTGTCCCCTGTAGCAGGGTCGTGGTCTGTTTGTTCCCTGTAGCAGGGTCGTGGTCTCTTTGTTCCCTGTAGCAGGGTCGTGGTCTCTTTGTTCCCTGCAGCAGGGTCGTGGTCTCTGTTCCCTGTAGCAGGGTCGTGGTCTCTTTGTTCCCTGTAGCAGGGTCGTGGTCTCTTTGTTCCCTGTAGCAGGGTCGTGGTCTGTTTGTTCCCTGTAGGAGGGTCGTGGTCTGTTTGTTCTCTGTAGCAGGGTCGTGGTCTCTTTGTTCTCTGTAGCAGGGTCGTGGTCTCTTTGTTCCCTGTAGGAGGGTCGTGGTCTGTTTTTTCCTCTGTAGCAGGGTCGTGGTCTCTTTGTTCCCTGTAGGAGGGTGGTGGTCTGTTTGTTCTCTGTAGCAGGGTCGTGGTCTCTTTGTTCCCTGTAGCAGGGTCATGGTCTCTTTGTTCCCTGTAGCAGGGTCGTGGTCTGTTTGTTCCTGTAGCAGGGTCGTGGTCTGTTTGTTCCTGTAGCAGGGTCGTGGTCTGTTTGTTCCCTGTAGCAGGGTCGTGGTCTGTTTGTTCCTGTAGCAGGGTCGTGGTCTCTTTGTTCCCTGTAGCAGGGTCGTGGTCTGTTTGTTCCCTGTAGCAGGGTCGTGGTCTCTTTGTTCCCTGTAGCAGGGTCGTGGTCTGTTTGTTCTCTGTAGCAGGGTCGTGGTCTGTTTGTTCCCTGTAGCAGGGTCGTGGTCTCTTTGTTCCCTGTAGCAGGGTCGTGGTCTCTTTGTTCCCTGTAGCAGGGTCGTGGTCTGTTTGTTCCCTGTAGCAGGGTCGTGGTCTCTTTGTTCCCTGTAGCAGGGTCGTGGTCTGTTTGTTCTCTGTAGCAGGGTCGTGGTCTGTTTGTTCTCTGTAGCAGGGTCGTGGTCTCTTTGTTCCTGTAGCAGGGTCGTGGTCTCTTTGTTCCCTGTAGCAGGGTCGTGGTCTGTTTGTTCTCTGTAGCAGGGTCGTGGTCTGTTTGTTCCCTGTAGCAGGGTCGTGGTCTCTTTGTTCCCTGTAGCAGGGTCGTGGTCTCTTTGTTCCCTGTAGCAGGGTCGTGGTCTGTTTGTTCCCTGTAGCAGGGTCGTGGTCTCTTTGTTCCCTGTAGCAGGGTCGTGGTCTGTTTGTTCTCTGTAGCAGGGTCGTGGTCTGTTTGTTCTCTGTAGCAGGGTCGTGGTCTCTTTGTTCCCTGTAGCAGGGTCGTGGTCTCTTTGTTCCCTGTAGCAGGGTCGTGGTCTCTTTGTTCCCTGTAGCAGGGTCGTGGTCTCTTTGTTCCCTGTAGCAGGGTCGTGGTCTCTTTGTCCCCTGTAGCAGGGTCGTGGTCTCTTTGTCCCCTGTAGCAGGGTCGTGGTCTGTTTGTTCCCTGTAGCAGGGTCGTGGTCTGTTTGTTCCCTGTAGCAGGGTCGTGGTCTGTTTGTCCCCTGTAGGAGGCCATCACAGATGGGCTGGAGATAGCCGTGTCTCCCAGGAGCCTCCACAGTGAGCTGATGTGTCCCATCTGTCATGGTCTGTTTGTCCCCTGTAGGAGGCCATCACAGATGGGCTGGAGATAGCCGTGTCTCCCAGGAGCCTCCACAGTGAGCTGATGTGTCCCATCTGTCTGGACATGCTGAAGAACACCATGACAACCAAGGAATGTCTGCACCGCTTCTGTGCCGACTGCATCATCACCGCCCTCCGATCAGGGTATGTACCCCTCCCCTGACCTACCCTAAAGTAACCTACCCTAAAGTAACCTACCCTAAAGTAACCTGCCTAAAGTAACCACACCTGCCTAAAGTAACCTGCCTAAAGTAACCTGCCTAAAGTAACCACACCTACCTAAAGTAACCTACCTAAAGTAACCACACCTGCCCTAAAGTAACCTACCTAAAGTAACCACACCTGCCTAAAGTAACCACACCTACCTAAAGTAACCACACCTACCTGACCTACCCTAAAGTAACCTACCTAAAGTAACCTGCCTAAAGTAACCATGCCTGCCTAAAGTAACCATACCTACCTAAAGTAACCATACCTACCTAAAGTAACCACACCTACCCTAAAGTAACCACACCTACCTAAAGTAACCTACCTAAAGTAACCACACCTGCCTAAAGTAACCTACCCTAAAGTAACCACACCTACCCTAAAGTAACCACACCTACCCTGACCTACCCTAAAGTAACCTACCCTAAAGTAACCATACCTATCCATCATCACCGCCCTCCGATCAGGGTATGTACCCCTCCCCTGACCTACCCTAAAGTAACCTACCCTAAAGTAACCTACCCTAAAGTAACCATACCTACCCATCATCACCGCCCTCCAATCAGGGTACCTCTACCCTGACCTACCCTAAAGTAACCTACCCTAAAGTAACCATACCTATCCATCATCACCGCCCTCCGATCAGGGTATGTACCCCTACCCTGACCTACCCTAAAGTAACCATACCTACCCTAAAGTAACCACACCTACCCATCATCACCGCCCTCCGATCAGGGTATGTACCCCTCCCCTGACCTACCCTAAAGTAACCTACCCTAAAGTAACCATACCTACCCTAAAGTAACCATACCTACCCATCATCACCGCCCTCCGATCAGGGTATGTACCCCTACCCTGACCTACCCTAAAGTAACCTACCCTAAAGTAACCATACCTACCCATCATCACCGCCCTCCGATCAGGGTATGTACCCCTCCCCTGACCTACCCTAAAGTAACCTACCCTAAAGTAACCATACCTACCCATCATCACCGCCCTCCGATCAGGGTATGTACCCCTACCCTGACCTACCCTAAAGTAACCTACCCTAAAGTAACCATACCTACCCATCATCACCGCCCTCCGATCAGGGTATGTACCCCTACCCTGACCTACCCTAAAGTAACCTACCCTAAAGTAACCATACCTACCCATCATCACCGCCCTCCGATCAGGGTATGTACCCCTACCCTGACCTACCCTAAAGTAACCATACCTACCCTAAAGTAACCATACCTACCCATCATCACCGCCCTCCGATCAGGGTATGTATCCCTACCCTAACCTACCCTAAAGTAACCATACCTACCCTAAAGTAACCATACCTACCCATCATCACCGCCCTCCGATCAGGGTATGTACCCCTACCCTCACCTACCCTAAAGTAACCTACCCTAAAGTAACCACACCTACCCTTCATCACCACCCCCCGATCAGGGTATGTACCCCTACCCTGACCTACCCTAAAGTAACCTACCCTAAAGTAACCACACCTACCCTAAAGTAACCATACCTACCCTAAAGTAACCTACCCTAAAGTAACCTACCCTAAAGTAACCATACCTACCCTAAAGTAACCTACCCTAAAGTAACCATACCTGCCTAAAGTAACCTGCCTAAAGTAACCATACCTGCCTAAAGTAACCTGCCTAAAGTAACCTGCCTAAAGTAACCATACCTGCCTAAAGTAACCACACCTACCCTAAAGTAACCTGCCTAAAGTAACCTACCCTAAAGTAACCACACCTACCCTAAAGTAACCTACCTAAAGTAACCTGCCCTAAAGTAACCATACCTACCCATCATCACCCTAAAGGGTAACCCTACCCTGACCTACCCTAAAGTAACCACACCTACCCTAAAGTAACCATACCTACCCATCATCACCGCCCTCCATTCAGGGTATGTACCCCTACCCTGACCTACCCTAAAGTAACCACACCTACCCATCATCAAGGGTAACCCTGACCTGCCTAAAGTAACCATACCCTAAAGTAACCACACCTACCTTCATCACCACCTAAATCAGGGTATGTACCCCTACCCTGACCTACCCTAAAGTAACCTACCCTAAAGTAACCACACCTACCCTAAAGTAACCACACCTACCCTAAAGTAACCTACCCTAAAGTAACCTACCCTAAAGTAACCATACCTACCCATCATCACCGCCCTCCAATCAGGGTATGTACCCCTACCCTGACCTACCCTAAAGTAACCACACCTACCCTAAAGTAACCATACCTACCCATCATCACCACCCTCCAATCAGGGTATGTACCCCTACCCTGACCTACCCTAAAGTAACCATACCTACCCTAAAGTAACCATACCTACCCTAAAGTAACCATACCTCACCTACCTAAAGTAACCATACCTATCTAAAGTAACCTACCCTAAAGTAACCATACCTACCCTAAAGTAACCATACCTACCCTAAAGTAACCATACCCCTACCCTAAAGTAACCATACCTACCCTAAAGTAACCACACCCACCCTAAAGTAACCATACCTACCCTAAAGTAACCTACCCTAAAGTAACCATACCCTAAAGTAACCATACCTACCCTAAAGTAACCACACCTACCCTAAAGTAACCTACCCTAAAGTAACCCCCTAAAGTAACCACACCTACCCTAAAGTAACCACCCCCACACCCTAAAGTAACCACCTACCCATCCAAATCAGGGTATGTACCCCTACCCTGACCTACCCTAATGCTAGTAACCACACCTACCCTAAAGTAACCATACCTACCCATCATCACCACCACCACCACCATTCAGGGTATGTACCCCTACCCTGACCTACCCTAAAGTAACCACACCTACCCATCATCTAAAGGGTATGTACCCCCACCACCCTGACCTACCCTAAAGTAACCATACCCTAAAGTAACCATACCTACCCTAAAGTAACCATACCTACCACTAAAGTAACCACCACCACCCTAAAGTAACCTCCCTAAAGTAACCACCACCACCTACTGTAACCACACCCACCCCTAAAGTAACCTACCCTAAAGTAACCACCCTAAAGTAACCATACCTACCCATCATCACTGCCCTCCAATCAGGGTATTGTACCCTGACCTACCCTAAAGTAACCACACCACCACCCTAAAGTAACCACACCTACCCATCATCACCACCACCACCACAGGGTATGTACCCCTACCCTCACCTACCCTAAAGTAACCACACCCACCCTAAAGTAACCAACCACCACCCTTCATCACCGCCTAAATCAGGGTATGTACCACCCCACCTACCCTAAAGTAACCATACCACCACCACACCGCCCTCCGATCAGGGTATGTACCCCACCCTACCCACCACATGCCTAAAGTAACCACCTACCCATCATCACCGCTCCAATCAGTATGTACACCCACCCACCACATGCTACTGTAACCACCACCACACCCTAAAGTAACCACCACCCACCCTAAAGTAACCACACCCACCCCAAAGTAACCACACCCACCATAAAGTAACCACACCCACCACAAACCACACCCACCCTAAAGTAACCACACCCATGCTACTGTAACCACCACCACCACACCCTAAAGTAATCCACCTACCTACCACAAGTAATCACACCACCACACCACACCACACATGCTACTGTAACCACCACCCACCACCACACACCACCAAAGCTACTGTTGACATGCCACCACCACATCATGAACCACCACCACCACATGCTACTGTTGACACACCACCACCACATGCTACTGTTGACACCACCACCACCACCACACCACCACATGCTACTGTTGACACCACCACCACCACCACATGCTACTGTTGACACCACCACCACCACCACATGCTACTGTTGACACCACCACCACCACCACCACCATGCTACTGTTGACACCACCACCACCACATGCTACTGTTGACACACCACCACCA
Source organism: Oncorhynchus keta (assembly GCF_023373465.1). Lineage (NCBI taxonomy): Eukaryota > Metazoa > Chordata > Actinopteri > Salmoniformes > Salmonidae > Oncorhynchus > Oncorhynchus keta. The sequence continues at coordinate 2,130,886 of NC_068435.1, read as the reverse complement.
CCACATGCTACTGTTGACACCACCACCACCACCATGCTACTGTTGACACCACCACCACCACCACATGCTACTGTTGACACCACCACCACATGCTACTGTTGACACCACATGCTACTGTTGACACACCACCACCACCACATGCTACTGTTGACACCACCACCACCACATGCTACTGTTGACACCACCACCACCACATGCTACTGTTGACACCCACCACATGCTACTGTTGACACACCACCACCACATGCTACTGTTGACACCACCACCACCACATGCTACTGCTGACACCACCACCACCACATGCTACTGTTTACACACCACCACCACATGCTACTGTTGACACCACCACCACCACATGCTACTGTTGACACACCCACCACCACCACATGCTACTGTTGACACCACCACCACCACCACATGCTACTGTTGACACCCACCACCACCACCCACCATGCTACTGTTGACACACCACCACCACATGCTACTGTTGACACACCACCACCACATGCTACTGTTGACACCACCACCACATGCTACTGTTGACACACCACCACCACATGCTACTGTTGACACCACCACCACCACCACATGCTACTGTTGACACCACCACCTACTGTTGACACCACATGCTACTGTTGACACACCACCACCACCACATGCTACTGTTGACACCACCACCACCACCACATGCTACTGTTGACACACCACCACCACATGCTACTGTTGACACACCACCACCACATGCTACTGTTGACACCACCACCACCACATGCTACTGTTGACACCCACCACATGCTACTGTTGACACCCACCACATGCTACTGTTGACACCACATGCTACTGTTGACACCACCACCACCACCACATGCTACTGTTGACACCACCACCACCACCACCACATGCTACTGTTGACACCACCACCACCACATGCTACTGTTGACACCACCACCACCACATGCTACATGCTACTGTTGACACACCACCACCACACATGCTACTGTTGACACCACCACCACCACATGCTACTGTTGACACCACCACATGCTACTGTTGACACACCACCACATGCTACTGTTGACACACCACCACCACCACATGCTACTGTTGACACCACCACATGCTACTGTTGACACCCACCACCACATGCTACACACCACCACCACATGCACATGCTACTGTTGACACACCACCACCACCACATGCTACTGTTGACACCACCACCACATGCTACTGTTGACACACCACCACCACCACCTACATGCTACTGTTGACACACCACCACCACCACCACATGCTACTGTTGACACCACCACACACCACATGCTACTGTTGACACACCACCACCACACATGCTACTGTTGACACACCACCACCACATGCTACTGTTGACACCACCACCACATGCTACTGTTGACACACCACCACCACCACATGCTACTGTTGACACCACCACCTACTGTTGACATGCTACTGTTGACACACCACCACCACCACACCACCACCATGCTACTGTTGACACACCACCACCACCACATGCTACTGTTGACACACCACCACCACCACACCACCACATGCTACTGTTGACACCACCACCACCACCACCACATGCTACTGTTGACACCACCACCACCACATGCTACTGTTGACACACCACCACCACCACATGCTACTGCTTGACACACCACCACCACCACATGCTACTGTTGACACCACCACCACATGCTACTGTTGACACCACCACCACCACATGCTACTGTTGACACACCACCACAGGCTACTGTTGACACACCACCACCACCACATGCTACTGTTGACACCACCACCACCACATGCTACTGTTGACACCACCACCACCACATGCTACTGTTGACACCCACCACCACATGCTACTGTTGACACCACCACCACCACATGCTACTGTTGACACACCACCACATGCTACTGTTGACACACCACCACCACATGCTACTGTTGACACCACCACATGCTACTGTTGACACCACCACCACCACATGCTACTGTTGACACACCACCACCACCACATGCTACTGTTGACACCACCACCACCACATGCTACTGTTGACACCACCACCACCACATGCTACTGTTGACACACCACCACCACATGCTACTGCTACTGACACCACCACCACCACATGCTACTGTTGACACACCACCACCACCACATGCTACTGTTGACACCACCACCACCACCTACATGCTACTGTTGACACACCACCACCACCACCACATGCTACTGTTGACACCACCACCACCACCACATGCTACTGTTGACACACCACCACCACCACATGCTACTGTTGACACCACCACCACCACCACATGCTACTGCTACTGACACACCACCACCACATGCTACTGTTGACACCACCACCACCACATGCTACTGTTGACACCCACACCACATGCTACTGTTGACACCACCACATGCTACTGTTGACACCACCACTGTTGACACCACCACATGCTACTGTTGACACCACCACATGCTACTGTTGACACACCACCACCACCACCACATGCTACTGTTGACACACCACCACCACCACCACCACCACATGCTACTGTTGACACACCACCACATGCTACTGTTGACACCACCACCACCACATGCTACTGTTGACACACCACCACCACCACATGCTACTGTTGACACACCACCACCACCACATGCTACTGTTGACACACCACCACATGCTACCACCACCACATGCTACTGTTGACACCACCACATGCTACTGTTGACACCACCACCACCACATGCTACTGTTGCTGTTGACACCACCACATGCTACTGTTGACACCACCACCACCACATGCTACTGTTGACACCACCACCACCACATGCTACTGTTGACACCACCACCACCACATGCTACTGTTGACACACCACCACCACATGCTACTGTTGACACCACCACCACATGCTACTGTTGACACACCACCACCACCACCACATGCTACTATTGACACCACCACCACCACCACATGCTACTGTTGACACCACCACCACCACCACATGCTACTGTTGACACCACCACCACCACCATGCTACTGTTGACACCACCACCACATGCTACTGTTGACACCCACCACCACCACATGCTACTGTTGACACCACCACCACCACCACCACACCACCACATGCTACTGTTGACACCACCACCACCACATGCTACTGTTGACACCCACCACCACCACATGCTACTGTTGACACCACCACCACATGCTACTGTTGACACCACCACCACATGCTACTGTTGACACACCACCACATGCTACTGTTGACACACCACCACATGCTACTGTTGACACCACCACCACATGCTACTGTTGACACCACCACCACATGCTACTGTTGACACCACCACCACATGCTACTGTTGACACCACCACCACATGCTACTGTTGACACACCACCACCACCACCACATGCTACTGTTGACACACCACCACCACCACATGCTACTGTTGACACACCACCACCACCACCACCACCACCACCACCACATGCTACTGTTGACACCACCACCACATGCTACTGTTGACACCACCACCACATGCTACTGTTGACACCACCACCACCACCACATGCTACTGTTGACACACCACCACCACCACATGCTACTGTTGACACACCACCACCACCATGCTACTGTTGACACACCACCACCACCACATGCTACTGTTGACACCACCACCACCACCACATGCTACTGTTGACACACCACCACCACCACACCTGCTACTGTTGACACCACCACCACCACCACATGCTACTGTTGACACACCACCACCACATGCTACTGTTGACACACCACCACATGCTACTGTTGACACCACCACCACATGCTACTGTTGACACACCACCACCACATGCTACTGTTGACACCACCACCACCACCACATGCTACTGTTGACACCACCACCACCACCACATGCTACTGTTGACACACCACCACCACATGCTACTGTTGACACCACCACCACATGCTACTGTTGACACACCACCACCACCACATGCTACTGTTGACACACCACCACCACCACATGCTACTGTTGACCCACCACCACCACCACATGCTACTGTTGACACCACCACCACCACCACCACCACATGCTACTGTTGACACCACCACCACCACCACCACATGCTACTGTTGACACCACCACCACCACACATGCTACTGTTGACACCACCACCACCACCATGCTACTGTTGACACCACCACCACCACCACATGCTACTGTTGACACACCACCACATGCTACTGTTGACACCACCACCACATGCTACTGTTGACACCACCACCACCACCACATGCTACTGTTGACACCACCACCACATGCTACTGTTGGACACACCACCACCACATGCTACTGTTGGACACACCACCACCACCACCACCACCACCACATGCTACTGTTGACACCACCACCACCACATGCTACTGTTGGACACCACCACCACCACATGCTACTGTTGACACCACCACCACCACATGCTACTGTTGACACCCACCACCACATGCTACTGTTGACACACACCACCACATGCTACTGTTGACACCCACCACCACCACATGCTACTGTTGACACCACCACCACCACATGCTACTGTTGACACACCACCACCACCACATGCTACTGTTGACACCACCACCACCACATGCTACTGTTGACACCACCACCACCACCACCACATGCTACTGTTGACACCACCACCACCACCACATGCTACTGTTGACACCACCACCACCACCACATGCTACTGTTGACACCACCACCACCACCACATGCTACTGTTGACACCACCACCACATGCTACTGTTGACACACCACCACCATGCTACTGTTGACACCACCACCACATGCTACTGTTGACACCACCACCACCACCACATGCTACTGTTGACACCCACCACATGCTACACACCACCACCACATGCTACTGTTGACACCACCACCACCACATGCTACTGTTGACACACCACCACCACCACCATGCTACTGTTGACACACCACCACCACCATGCTACTGTTGACACACCACCACCACCACATGCTACTGTTGACACCACCACCACCACATGCTACTGTTGACACACCACCACCACTGTTGACACACCACCACCACATGCTACTGTTGACACCACCACCACCACATGCTACTGTTGACACACCACCACCACCACCACCACCACATGCTACTGTTGACACCACCACCACCACCACATGCTACTGTTGACACACCACCACCACCACATGCTACTGTTGACACACCACCACCACCACATGCTACTGTTGACACCACCACCACCACATGCTACTGTTGACACACCACCACCACCACATGCTACTGTTGACACCACCACCACCACCACCACCACATGCTACTGTTGACACCCACCACCACCACCATGCTACTGTTGACACACCACCACCACATGCTACTGTTGACACCACCACACCACCACCACCACATGCTACTGTTGACACACCACCACCACATGCTACTGTTGACACCACCACCACCACCACATGCTACTGTTGACACACCACCACCACCACCACATGCTACTGTTGACACACCACCACCACATGCTACTGTTGACACCCACCACCACATGCTACTGTTGACACACCACCACCACATGCTACTGTTGACACACCACCACCACATGCTACTGTTGACACACCACCACCACATGCTACTGTTGACACCACCACCACCACATGCTACTGTTGACACACCACCACCACCACCACCACATGCTACTGTTGACACCACCACCACCACATGCTACTGTTGACACCACCACCACCACATGCTACTGTTGACACCCACCACCACATGCTACTGTTGACACACCACCACCACCACCACATGCTACTGTTGACACACCACCACCACCACATGCTACTGTTGACACACCACCACCACATGCTACTGTTGACACACCACCACCACACACCACCACATGCTACTGTTGACACCACCACCACCACATGCTACTGTTGACACCACCACCACCACATGCTACTGTTGACACCACCACCACCACATGCTACTGTTGACACACCACCACATGCTACTGTTGACACCCACCACATGCTACTGTTGACACCACCACCACATGCTACTGTTGACACCACCACACCACATGCTACTGTTGACACCACCACCACATGCTACTGTTGACACCACCACCACATGCTACTGTTGACACACCACCACCACATGCTACTGTTGACACCACCACCACCACATGCTACTGTTGACACCACCACACCACCATGCTACTGTTGACACCACCACCACCACATGCTACTGTTGACACCACCACCACCACCATGCTACTGTTGACACCACCACCACATGCTACTGTTGACACCACCACCACATGCTACTGTTGACACACCACCACCACATGCTACTGTTGACACACCACCACATGCTACTGTTGACACACCACCACCACCACATGCTACTGTTGACACACCACCACCACATGCTACTGTTGACACACCACCACCACATGCTACTGTTGACACCACCACCACCACATGCTACTGTTGACACCCACCACCACATGCTACTGTTGACACACCACCACCACCATGCTACTGTTGACACCACCACCACATGCACCACCACATGCTACTGTTGACACCACCACCACCACATGCTACTGTTGACACCACCACCACCACATGCTACTGTTGACACCACCACCACCACATGCTACTGTTGACACACCACCACCACCACATGCTACTGTTGACACCACATGCACCACCACCACATGCTACTGTTGACACCCACCACCACATGCTACTGTTGACACACCACCACCACCACATGCTACTGTTGACACCACCACCACCACATGCACCACATGCTACTGTTGACACCACCACCACCACATGCTACTGTTGACACACCACCACCACCACATGCTACTGTTGACACACCACCACCACATGCTACTGTTGACACACCACCACCACACCACCACCACATGCTACTGTTGACACACCACCACCACCACATGCTACTGTTGACACACCACCACCACATGCTACTGTTGACACACACCACCACCACATGCTACTGTTGACACACCACCACATGCTACTGTTGACACCACCACCACATGCTACTGTTGACACCACCACCACCACCACCACATGCTACTGTTGACACCACCACCACCACCACATGCTACTGTTGACACCACCACCACATGCTACTGTTGACACCACCACCTACCACCACCACCATGCTACTGTTGACACCACCACCACCACATGCTACTGTTGACACCACCACCACCACCACCACATGCTACTGTTGACACCACCACCACCACCACATGCTACTGTTGACACCACCACCACCATGCTACTGTTGACACCACCACCACCACCACATGCTACTGTTGACACCACCACCACCACCACCACATGCTACTGTTGACACACCACCACCACCATGCTACTGTTGACACCACCACCACCACATGCTACTGTTGACACACCACCACCACCACATGCTACTGTTGACACACCACCACCACATGCTACTGTTGACACACCACCACCACCACATGCTACTGTTGACCACCACCACCACCACCACATGCTACTGTTGACACACCACCACCACCACATGCTACTGTTGACACACCACCACCACCACATGCTACTGTTGACACACCACCACCACATGCTACTGTTGACACACCACCACCACACATGCTACTGTTGACACACCACCACCACCACATGCTACTGTTGACACCCACCACCACCACCACATGCTACTGTTGACACCACCACCACCACCACATGCTACTGTTGACACCACCACCATGCTACCACCACCACCACATGCTACTGTTGACACACCACCACCACATGCTACTGTTGACACCACCACCACCACCACATGCTACTGTTGACACCACCACCACCACTACTGTTGACACCACCACCACATGCTACTGTTGACACCACCACCACCACCACATGCTACTGTTGACACCACCACCACCACTGTTGACACACCACCACCACATGCTACTGTTGACACACCACCACCACCACATGCTACTGTTGACACCACCACCACCACATGCTACTGTTGACACACCACCACCACATGCTACTGTTGACACCCACCACCACATGCTACCACCACCACCACCACATGCTACTGTTGACACACCACCACCACCACATGCTACTGTTGACACACCACCACCACATGCTACTGTTGACACACCACCACCACCACATGCTACTGTTGGACACACCACCACCACATGCTACTGTTGACACACCACCACCACCACCACATGCTACTGTTGACACACCACCACCACCACATGCTACTGTTGACACCACCACCACCACCACATGCTACTGTTGACACACCACCACCACCACATGCTACTGTTGACACACCACCACCACCACATGCTACTGTTGACACACCACCACCACATGCTACTGTTGACACACCACCACCACATGCTACTGTTGACACACCACCACCACCACATGCTACTGTTGACACACCACCACACCACATGCTACTGTTGACACCCACCACCACCACATGCTACTGCTACTTGACACACCACCACCACCACATGCTACTGTTGACACACCACCACCACCACATGCTACTGTTGACACACCACCACCACCACATGCTACTGTTGACACCACCACCACATGCTACTGTTGACACACCACCACCACATGCTACTGTTGACACACCACCACCACATGCTACTGTTGACACACCACCACCACCACATGCTACTGTTGACACACCACCACCACATGCTACTGTTGACACACCACCACCACATGCTACTGTTGACACACCACCACCACATGCTACTGTTGACACACCAACACCACCACATGCTACTGTTGACACACCACCACCACCACATGCTACTGTTGACACCACCACCACCACATGCTACTGTTGACACCACCACCACATGCTACTGTTGACACATGCTACTGTTGACAACCACCACCACATGCTACTGTTGACACAACCACCACCACATGCTACTGTTGACACCACCACCACCACATGCTACTGTTGACACACCACCACCACATGCTACTGTTGACACACCACCACCACATGCTACTGTTGACACACCACCACCACATGCTACTGTTGACACACCACCACCACCACATGCTACTGTTGACACACCACCACCACCACATGCTACTGTTGACACCCACCACCACATGCTACTGTTGACACCACCACCACCACATGCTACTGTTGACACACCACCACCACCACATGCTACTGTTGACACCACCACCACCACATGCTACTGTTGACACACCACCACCACATGCTACTGTTGACACACCACCACCACATGCTACTGTTGACACACCACCACCACATGCTACTGTTGACACCACCACCACCACATGCTACTGTTGACACACCACCACCACCACATGCTACTGTTGACACCACCACCACCACCACATGCTACTGTTGACACCACCACCACCACCACATGCTACTGTTGACACACCACCACCACCACATGCTACTGTTGACACCACCACCACCACCACATGCTACTGTTGACACCACCACCACCACCACATGCTACTGTTGACACCACCACCACCTGCTACTGTAGACACCACCACCACCACCACATGCTACTGTTGACCACCACCACCACCACATGCTACTGTTGACACCACCACCACCACCACATGCTACTGTTGACACACCACCACCACCACATGCTACTGTTGACACACCACCACCACCACATGCTACTGTTGACACACCACCACCACATGCTACTGTTGACACACCACCACCACCATGCTACTGTTGACACACCACCACCAGGCTACATGCTACTGTTGACACACCACCACCACCACATGCTACTGTTGACACACCACCACCACCACATGCTACTGTTGACACACCACCACCACATGCTACTGTTGACACACCACCACCACCACATGCTACTGTTGACACACCACCACCACATGCTACTGTTGACACCACCACCACCACATGCTACTGTTGACACCACCACCACCACATGCTACTGTTGACAAACCACCACCACCACATGCTACTGTTGACACACCACCACCACCCCCACATGCTACTGTTGACAGCACCACCACCACCACATGCTACTGTTGACACCACCACCACCACATGCTACTGTTGACACCACCACCACCACATGCTACTGTTGACACACCACCACCACATGCTACTGTTGACACACCACCACCACCACATGCTACTGTTGACACACCACCACCACCACATGCTACTGTTGACACACCACCACCACCACATGCTACTGTTGACACCACCACCACCACATGCTACTGTTGACACCACCACCACCACCACCACATGCTACTGTTGACACACCACCACCACCACATGCTACTGTTGACACACCACCACCACCTACTGTTGACACACCACCACCACCACATGCTACTGTTGACACACCACCACCACCACATGCTACTGTTGACACACCACCACCACCACATGCTACTGTTGACACCACCACCACCACATGCTACTGTTGACACCACCACCACCACCACCATGCTACTGTTGACACACCACCACCACCACATGCTACTGTTGACACCCACCACCACCACCACACCACCACCACCACATGCTACTGTTGACACCACCACCACCACATGCTACTGTTGACACACCACCACCACCACATGCTACTGTTGACACCACCACCACCACCACATGCTACTGTTGACACACCACCACCACCACATGCTACTGTTGACACCACCACCACCACCACACCACCACCACCACATGCTACTGTTGACACCACCACCACCACCACCATGCTACTGTTGACCCACCACCACCACCACATGCTACTGTTGACACCACACCACCACATGCTACTGTTGACACCACCACCACCACATGCTACTGTTGACACCACCACCACCACCACCACATGCTACTGTTGACACCACCACCACCACCACATGCTACTGTTGACACCCACCACCACCACATGCTACTGTTGACACCACCACCACCACCACATGCTACTGTTGACACCACCACCACCACCACATGCTACTGTTGACACCACCACCACCACCATGCTACTGTTGACACCACCACCACCACATGCTACTGTTGACACCACCACCACCACCACCACATGCTACTGTTGACACACCACCACCACCATGCTACTGTTGACACCACCACCACCACATGCTACTGTTGACACACCACCACCACCACATGCTACTGTTGACACCCACCACCACCACATGCTACTGTTGACACCACCACCACCACATGCTACTGTTGACACCACCACCACCACCACCACATGCTACTGTTGACACACCACCACCACCACATGCTACTGTTGACACCACCACCACCACATGCTACTGTTGACACACCACCACCACCACATGCTACTGTTGACACACCACCACCACCACATGCTACTGTTGACACACCACCACCACATGCTACTGTTGACACCCACCACCACCACATGCTACTGTTGACACACCACCACCACCATGCTACTGTTGACACACCACCACCACCACCACCACCACCACCACATGCTACTGTTGACACACCACCACCACATGCTACTGTTGACACACCACCACATGCTACTGTTGACACACCACCACCACCACCACTGTTGACATGCTACTGTTGACACACCACCACCACCACATGCTACTGTTGACACCACCACCACCACATGCTACTGTTGACACACCACCACCACCACATGCTACTGTTGACACACCACCACCACATGCTACTGTTGACACACCACCACCACCACCACCACATGCTACTGTTGACACACCACCACCACCACATGCTACTGTTGACACCACCACCACCACATGCTACTGTTGACACACCACCACCACCACATGCTACTGTTGACACCACCACCACATGCTACTGTTGACACACCACCACCACCACATGCTACTGTTGACACACCACCACCACATGCTACTGTTGACAAACCACCACCACCACATGCTACTGTTGACACCACCACCACCACCACCACATGCTACTGTTGACACCACCACCACCACCACCATGCTACTGTTGACACACCACCACCACCACCACCACCACCACCACATGCTACTGTTGACACACCACCACCACATGCTACTGTTGACACCACCACCACATGCTACTGTTGACACACCACCACCACATGCTACTGTTGACACACCACCACCACCACATGCTACTGTTGACACACCACCACCACCACATGCTACTGTTGACACCACCACCACCACCACCACATGCTACTGTTGACACCCACCACCACATGCTACTGTTGACACCACCACCACCACCACCACCACCACATGCTACTGTTGACACACCACCACCACCACATGCTACTGTTGACACCACCACCACATGCTACTGTTGACAAACCACCACCACCACATGCTACTGTTGACACACCACCACCACCATGCTACTGTTGACACACCACCACCACCACATGCTACTGTTGACACCACCACCACCACCACCACATGCTACTGTTGACACCACCACCACCACCACATGCTACTGTTGACACCACCACCACCACCACATGCTACTGTTGACACCACCACCACATGCTACTGTTGACACACCACCACCACCACATGCTACTGTTGACACACCACCACCACCACATGCTACTGTTGACACACCACCACCACCACATGCTACTGTTGACACACCACCACCACCACATGCTACTGTTGACCCACCACCACCACCACATGCTACTGTTGACACACCACCACCACCACATGCTACTGTTGACACCACCACCACCACCACATGCTACTGTTGTCACCACCACCACCACCACATGCTACTGTTGACACCACCACCACCACCACATGCTACTGTTGACACCACCACCACATGCTACTGTTGACACACCACCACCACCACATGCTACTGTTGACACACCACCACCACCACATGCTACTGTTGACACCACCACCACCACATGCTACTGTTGACACCACCACATGCTACTGTTGACTATCCCAGTTGTTGTATTGCAGTTGTCTATGTCTACTAACCATATCAAATGTCATGATCAACTGCTGATCACTTTCGTGACACAGGACATCGTTACCCCAGGTGAAGTTCTAACCTCTGTCTGTGTGTTCGTTCTACCCAGCAACAAGGAATGCCCTACGTGCAGAAAGAAGCTGGTGTCTAAGCGATCCCTGCGGCCGGACCCTAACTTTGATGCCCTCATCAGTAAGATCTACCCCAGTAGAGATGAGTACGAGGCCCACCAGGAGAGGGTTCTGGCCCGCATCTCCAAACACAACAACCAGCAGGCCCTGTCCCACAGCATCGAGGAGGGCCTCAAGATACAAGCCAAGAACAGGTACTGTACTCTGACTTCTGACCTTTAACTCCTGACCCCTAACCCTTAAACCACAGCATCGAGAAGGGCCTTGCGATACAGCCCGTGACTGTACTGCTAATCTCATTTGAATAACATTTTCCCATTTTAAGTGTCTTCTCACAAAGGTCAGAACAACTTGACCTATGATTTAAAACATGTTTCTAGAACTATGGTCAAATTGAATGTTACTTTATGAAATGGAATTTAAATGTGACCTCCTCCCACCACTGGGTGTCACTGCAGGCTGCAGCGAGGGAAGAAGCACCAGCTGGAAAACGGCAGCGGGGCGGAGGACAATGGTGACTCCTCCCACTGCAGCAATGCCTCCGTCCACTCCAACCAGGTATGAGCACTCCTTCATTCCTTCATCTGCCCCTGAACAAGGCAGTTATTAACCCACTGTTTCCCAGTAGGCCGTCATTGTAAATAAGAATTTGTTCTTAACTGACGTGCCTAGTTAAATAAAGGTTACATGAAATAAAAAATAAATTCCCATGTAGGGTTGCAGAATGCCAGTAACGTCCCCAGAATTCCCGGGTTTATCAGAAATCCCGGTTGGAAAATTCCTGGTATCAGGAAAAAGCAGGCAATCCGGATTCCTCCAACCAGGATTTATTGAAAACCTGACTGGATTTGTACAATCATATTCCCATGTCTATCAAATACCCAAACAGTGAAGCTGAGTTGTGTTAGCAGGCCACTGACAGAATGTGTAAGGGTAGGATGTATTATGTACAATGCCTTGCGAAAGTATTCGGCCCCCTTGAACTCTGCGACCTTTTGCCACATTTCAGGCTTCAAACATAAAGATATAAAACTGTATTTTTTTGTGAAGAATCAACAACAAGTGGGACACAATCATGAAGTGGAACGACATTTATTGGATATTATTCAAACTTTTTTAACAAATCAAAAACTGAAAAATTGGGTGTGCAAAATTATTCAGCCCCTTTACTTTCAGTGCAGCAAACTCTCTCCAGAAGTTCAGTGAGGATCTCTGAATGATCCAATGTTGACCTAAATGACTAATGATGATAAATACAATCCACCTGTGTGTAATCAAGTCTCCGTATAAATGCACCTGCACTGTGATAGTCTCAGAGGTCCGTTAAAAGCGCAAAGAGCATGATGAAGAACAAGGAACACACCAGGCAGGTCCGAGATACTGTTGTGAAGAAGTTTAAAGCCGGATTTGGATACAAAAAGATTTCCCAAGCTTTAAACATCCCAAGGAGCACTGTGCAAGCGATAATATTGAAATGGAAGGAGTATCAGACCACTGCAAATCTACCAAGACCTGGCCGTCCCTCTAAACTTTCAGCTCATACAAGGAGAAGACTGATCAGAGATGCAGCCAAGAGGCCCATGATCACTCTGGATGAACTGCAGAGATCTACAGCTGAGGTGGGACACTTTGTCCATAGGACAACAATCAGTCATATATTGCACAAATCTGGCCTTTATGGAAGAGTGGCAAGAAGAAAGCCATTTCTTAAAGATATCCATAAAAAGTGTTGTTTAAAGTTTGCCACAAGCCACCTGGGAGACACACCAAACATGTGGAAGAAGGTGCTCTGGTCAGATGAAACCAAAATTGAACTTTTTGGCAACAATGCAAAACGTTATGTTTGGCGTAAAAGCAACACCGCTCATCACCCTGAACACACCATCCCCACTGTCAAACATGGTGGTGGCAGCATCATGGTTTGGGCCTGCTTTTCTTCAGCAGGGACAGGGAAGATGGTTGAAATTGATGGGAAGATGGATGGAGCCAAATACAGGACCATTCTGGAAGAAAACCTGATGGAGTCTGCAAAAGACCTGAGACTGGGACGGAGATTTGTCTTCCAACAAGACAATGATCCAAAACATAAAGCAAAATCTACAATGGAATGGTTCAAAAATAAACATATCCAGGTTTTAGAATGGCCAAGTCAAAGTCCAGACCTGAATCCAATCGAGAATCTGTGGAAAGAACTGAAAACTGCTGTTCACAAATGCTCTCCATCCAACCTCACTGAGCTCGAGCTGTTTTGCAAGGAGGAATGGGAAAAAATGTCAGTCTCGATGTGCAAAACTGATAGAGACATACCCCAAGCGACTTACAGCTGTAATCGCAGCAAAAGGTGGCGCTACAAAGTATTACCTTAAGGGGGCTGAATAATTTTGCACGCCCAATTTTTCAGTTTTTGATTTGTTAAAAAAGTTTGAAATATCCAATAAATGTCGTTCCACTTCATGATTGTGTCCCACTTGTTGTTGATTCTTCACAAAAAAATGCAGTTTTATATCTTTATGTTTGAAGCCTGAAATGTGGCAAAAGGTCGCAAAGTTCAAGGGGGACGAAAACTTTCGCAAGGCACTGTATGTGTCTGTATGAGACGTGTACAATGTCTATGACATGGGCAGCGTGCAGGGTAATAGTAATGTATTGTGTATATGGGATGGGTAATGTGCAGGGTAATAGTAATGTATTGTGTATATGGGATGGGTAATGTGCAGGGTAATAGTACTGTATTGTGTATATGGGATGGGTAATGTGCAGGGTAATAGTACTGTATTGTGTATATGGGATGGGTAATGTGCAGGGTAATAGTAATGTATTGTGTATATGGGATGGGTAATGTGCAGGGTATTAGTAATGTATTGTGTATATGGGATGGGTAATGTGCAGGGTAATAGTAATGTATTGTGTATATGGGATGGGTAATGTGCAGGGTAATAGTAATGTATTGTGTATATGGGATGGGTAATGTGCAGGGTAATAGTAATGTATTGTGTATATGGGATGGGTAATGTGCAGGGTAATAGTAATGTATTGTGTATATGGGATGGGTAATGTGCAGGGTAATAATGTATTGTGTATATGGGATGGGTAATGTGCAGGGTAATTGTAATGTATTGTGTTGTGTATATGGGATGGGTAATGTGCAGGGTAATTGTAATGTATTGTGTATATGGGATGGGTAATGTGCAGGGTAATAGTAATGTATTGTGTATATGGGATGGGTAATGTGCAGGGTAATAGTAATGTATTGTGTATATGGGATGGATAATGTGCAGGGTAATAATGTATTGTGTATATGGGATGGGTAATGTGCAGGGTAATAGTAATGTATTGTGTATATGGGATGGGTAATGTGCAGGGTAATAGTAATGTATTGTGTATATGGGATGGGTAATGTGCAGGGTAATAGTAATGTATTGTGTATATGGGATGGGTAATGTGCAGGGTATTAGTAATGTATTGTGTATATGGGATGGGTAATGTGCAGGGTAATAATGTATTGTGTATATGGGATGGGTAATGTGCAGGGTAATAGTACTGTATTGTGTATATGGGATGGGTAATGTGCAGGGTAATAGTAATGTATTGTGTATATGGGATGGGTAATGTGCAGGGTAATAGTAATGTATTGTGTATATGGGATGGGTAATGTGCAGGGTAATAATGTATTGTGTATATGGGATGGGTAATGTGCAGGGTAATAGTAATGTATTGTGTATATGGGATGGGTAATGTGCAGGGTAATAGTAATGTATTGTGTATATGGGATGGGTAATGTGCAGGGTAATAGTAATGTATTGTGTATATGGGATGGGTAATGTGCAGGGTAATAGTAATGTATTGTGTATATGGGATGGGTAATGTGCAGGGTAATAGTAATGTATTGTGTATATGGGATGGGTAATGTGCAGGGTAATAGTAATGTATTGTGTATATGGGATGGGTAATGTGCAGGGTAATAGTAATGTATTGTGTATATGGGATGGGTAATGTGCAGGGTAATACTGTATTGTGTATATGGGATGGGTAATGTGCAGGGTATTAGTAATGTATTGTGTATATGGGATGGGTAATGTGCAGGGTATTAGTAATGTATTGTGTATATGGGATGGGTAATGTGCAGGGTATTAGTAATGTATTGTGTATATGGGATGGGTAATGTGCAGGGTAATAGTAATGTATTGTGTATAGGTTGCGTGTTATATACTTTTCATTTTCCATTTCAAATCTCTTCCTTTGTGAAGCGGGGGGTATAGATGTCTTCCTTTGTGAAGCGGGGGGGTATAGATGTTTTCCTTTGTGAAGCGGAGGGGTATAGATGTTTTCCTTTGTGAAGCGGGGGGTACAGATGTTTTCCTTTGTGAAGCGGGGGTATAGATGTTTTCCTCTGTGAAGCGGGGATATAGATGTTTTCCTTTGAAGCAGGGGGTATAGATGTTTTCCTTTGTGAAGCGGGGGTATAGATGTTTTCCTCTGTGAAGCGGGGGTATAGATGTTTTCCTTTGTGAAGCGGGGGTATAGATGTTTTCCTCTGTGAAGCGGGGGGGCATAGATGTTTTCCTCTGTGAGCGGGGGTATAGATGTTTTCCTTTGTGAAGCGGGGGGTATAGATGTTTTCCTTTGTGAAGCGGGGGTATAGATGTTTTCCTTTGTGAAGCAGGGGGTATAGATGTTTTCCTTTGTGAAGCGGGGGTATAGATGTTTTCCTCTGTGAAGCGGGGGTATAGATGTTTTCCTTTGTGAAGCGGGGGGTCTAGATGTTTTCCTTTGTGAAGCGGGGGTATAGATGTTTTCCTTTGTGAAGTGGGGGGTATAGATGTTTTGTTGTAACGTGGGGGGTATAGATGTTTTCCTTTGTGAAGCGGGGGGTATAGATGTTTTCCTTTGTGAAGCGGAGGGGTCTAGATGTTTTCCTTTGTGAAGTGGGGGGTATAGATGTTTTCCTTTGTGAAGCGGGGGTCTAGATGTTTTCCTTTGTGAAGCGGGGGTATAGATGTTTTCCTTTGTGAAGCGGAGGGGTCTAGATGTTTTCCTTTGTGAAGTGGGGGGTATAGATGTTTTCCTTTGTGAAGTGGGGGGTATAGATGTTTTGTTGTAACGTGGGGGTATAGATGTTTTCCTTTGTGAAGCAGGGGGTATAGATGTTTTCCTTTGTGAAGCGGAGGGGTATAGATGTTTTCCTTTGTGAAGTGGGGGTATAGATGTTTTCCTTTGTGAAGTGGGGGTATAGATGTTTTGTTGTAACGTGGGGGTATAGATGTTTTCCTTTGTGAAGTGGGGGGTATAGATGTTTTCCTGTGTGAAGCGGGGGGTATAGATGTTTTCCTTTGTGAAGCAGGGGGTATAGATGTTTTCCTTTGTGAAGCGGGGTATAGATGTTTTCCTTTGTGAAGCGGGGGTATAGATGTTTTCCTTTGTGAAGCGGGGGTATAGATGTTTTCCTTTGTGAAGCAGGGGGTATAGATGTATTCCTTTGTGAAGCGGGGGTATAGATGTTTTCCTTTTTGAAGCGGGGGGTCTAGATGTTTTCCTTTGTGAAGCGGGGGGTATAGATGTTTTCCTTTGTGAAGCGGGGGTCTAGATGTTTTCCTTTGTGAAGCGGGGGTATAGATGTTTTGTTGTAACGTGGGGGTATAGATGTTTTCCTTTGTGAAGTGGGGGGGTATAGATGTTTTCCTTTGTGAAGCGGGGGTATAGATGTATTCCTTTGTGAAGCGGGGGGGTATAGATGTTTTCCTTTGTGAAGCGGGGGTATAGATGTTGTCCTTTGTGAAGCGGGGGTACAGATGTTTTGTTGTAACGCGGGGGGTATAGATGTTTTCCTTTGTGAAGCGGGGGGTATAGATGTTTTCCTTTGTGAAGCGGGGGTATAGATGTTTTCCTTTGTGAAGCGGGGGTATAGATGTTTTCCTTTGTGAAGCGGGGGGTATAGATGTTTTCCTTTGTGAAGCGGGGGTATAGATGTTTTCCTTTGTGAAGCGGGGGTATAGATGTTTTCCTTTGTGAAGCGGGGGTATAGATGTTTTGTTGTAACGTGGGGGGTATAGATGTTTTCCTTTGTGAAGCGGGGGTATAGATGTTTTCCTTTGTGAAGCGGGGGGTATAGATGTTTTCCTTTGTGAAGCGGGGGTCTAGATGTTTTCCTTTGAAGCGGGGGTATAGATGTTTTGTTGTAACGTGGGGGTATAGATGTTTTCCTTTGTGAAGCGGGGGGTATAGATGTTTTCCTTTGTGAAGCGGGGGGTCTAGATGTTTTCCTTTGTGAAGCGGGGGTATAGATGTTTTCCTTTGAAGCGGGGGTATAGATGTTTTCCTTTGTGAAGCGGGGGTCTAGATGTTTTCCTTTGTGAAGCGGGGGGTATAGATGTTTTCCTTTGAAGCGGGGGGTATAGATGTATTCCTTTGTGAAGCGGGGGGGTATAGATGTTGTCCTTTGTGAAGCGGGGGTACAGATGTTTTCCTTTGTGAAGCGGGGGGGTATAGATGTTTTCCTTTGTGAAGCGGGGGGGTATAGATGTTTTCCTTTGTGAAGCGGGGGGTATAGATGTTTTCCTTTGTGAAGCGGGGGGTATAGATGTTTTCCTTTGTGAAGCGGGGGGGTATAGATGTTTTCCTTTGTGAAGCGGGGGTATAGATGTTTTCCTTTGTGAAGCGGGGGTATAGATGTTTTCCTTTGTGAAGCGGGGGGGGTATAGATGTTTTCCTTTGTGAAGCGGGGGTATAGATGTATTCCTTTGTGAAGCGGGGGGGTCTAGATGTTTTGTTGTAACGTGGGGGTATAGATGTTTTCCTTTGTGAAGCGGGGGGTATAGATGTTTTCCTTTGTGAAGCGGGGGGGTATAGATGTTTTCCTTTGAAGCAGGGGGGTATAGATGTTTTCCTTTGTGAAGCGGGGGTATAGATGTTTTCCTTTGTGAAGCAGGGGGTATAGATGTTTTCCTTTGTGAAGCGGATAGGTCTAGATGTTTTCCTTTGTGAAGCGGGGGTATAGATGTTTTCCTTTGTGAAGCGGGGGTATAGATGTTTTCCTTTGTGAAGCGGGGGTATAGATGTTTTGTTGTAACGTGGGGGTATAGATGTTTTCCTTTGTGAAGCGGGGGTATAGATGTTTTCCTTTGTGAAGCGGGGGTATAGATGTTTTCCTTTGTGAAGCGGGGGTATAGATGTTTTCCTTTGAAGCAGGGGGTATAGATGTTTTCCTTTGTGAAGCGGGGGGTATAGATGTTTTCCTTTGTGAAGCAGGGGGTATAGATGTTTTCCTTTGTGAAGCGGATAGGTCTAGATGTTTTCCTTTGTGAAGCAGGGGGTATAGATGTTTTCCTTTGTGAAGCGGGGGTATAGATGTTTTCCTTTGTGAAGCGGGGGTCTAGATGTATTCCTTTGTGAAGCGGGGGTATAGATGTTTTCCTTTGTGAAGCGGGGGGTATAGATGTTTTCCTTTGTGAAGTGGGGGGGTATAGATGTCTTCCTTTGTGAAGCGGGGGGGTATAGATGTTTTCCTTTGTGAAGCGGGGGGGTCTAGATGTTTTCCTTTGTGAAGCGGGGGGTCATAGATGTTTTCCTTTGTGAAGCGGGGGGGTATAGATGTTTTCCTTTGTGAAGTGGGGGTATAGATGTTTTCCTTTGTGAAGCAGGGGGTATAGATGTTTTCCTTTGTGAAGCGGGGGTATAGATGTATTCCTTTGTGAAGCGGGGGTCTAGATGTTTTCCTTTGTGAAGCGGGGGGTATAGATGTTTTCCTTTGTGAAGCGGGGGGTATAGATGTTTTCCTTTGTGAAGCAGGGGGTATAGATGTTTTCCTTTGTGAAGCAGGGGGTACAGATGTTTTGTTGTAATGTGGGGGGTATAGATGTTTTCCTTTGTGAAGCGGGGGGTATAGATGTTTTCCTCTGTGAAGCGGGGGTATAGATGTTTTCCTTTGTGAGCGGATAGGTCTAGATGTTTTCCTTTGTGAAGCGGGGGGTATAGATGTTTTCCTTTGTGAAGCGGGGGGTCTAGATGTTTTCCTTTGTGAAGTGGGGGTATAGATGTTTTCCTTTGTGAAGTGGGGGGTATAGATGTTTTCCTTTGTGAAGCGGGGGTATAGATGTTTTCCTTTGTGAAGTGGGGGGTATAGATGTTTTCCTTTGTGAAGCGGGGGTATAGATGTTTTCCTTTGTGAAGCGGGGGTATAGATGTTTTCCTTTGTGAAGCGGGGGTATAGATGTTTTCCTTTGTGAAGCGGGGGTCTAGATGTATTCCTTTGTGAAGCGGGGGGTATAGATGTTTTCCTTTGTGAAGCGGGGGGTATAGATGTTTTCCTTTGTGAAGTGGGGGTATAGATGTTTTCCTTTGTGAAGCGGGGGTCTAGATGTTTTCCTTTGTGAAGCGGAGGGGTCTAGATGTTTTCCTTTGTGAAGCGGGGGTCTAGATGTTTTCCTTTGTGAAGCGGGGGGTATAGATGTTTTCCTTTGTGAAGTGGGGGTATAGATGTTTTCCTTTGTGAAGCAGGGGGTATAGATGTTTTCCTTTGTGAAGCGGGGGGTATAGATGTATTCCTTTGTGAAGCGGGGGGTCTTGATGTTTTCCTTTGTGAAGCGGAGGGGTCTAGATGTTTTCCTTTGTGAAGCGGGGGGTCTAGATGTTTTCCTTTGTGAAGCGGGGGTATAGATGTTTTCCTTTGTGAAGTGGGGGGTATAGATGTTTTCCTTTGTGAAGCAGGGGGTATAGATGTTTTCCTTTGTGAAGCGGGGGGTATAGATGTATTCCTTTGTGAAGCGGGGGGTCTAGATGTTTTCCTTTGTGAAGCGGGGGTATAGATGTTTTGTTGTAATGTGGGGGTATAGATGTTTTCCTTTGTGAAGCGGGGGGGTATGGATGTTTTCCTTTGAAGCGGGGGGTATAGATGTCTTCCTTTGTGAAGCGGGGGGGTATAGATGTTTTCCTTTGTGAAGCGGGGGGTATAGATGTTTTCCTTTGTGCAGCGGGGGGTATAGATGTTTTCCTTTGTGAAGCGGGGGGTATAGATGTTTTCCTTTGAAGCAGGGGGTATAGATGTTTTCCTTTGAAGCAGGGGGTATAGATGTTTTCCTTTGTGAAGCGGGGGGTATAGATGTTTTCCTTTGTGAAGCGGGGGGTATAGATGTTTTCCTTTGTGAAGCAGGGGGTACAGATGTTTTGTTGTAACGTGGGGGTATAGATGTTTTCCTTTGAAGCGGGGGGTACAGATGTTTTCCTTTGTGAAGCGGGGGGTATAGATGTTTTCCTTTGTGAAGCGGGGGGTATAGATGTTTTCCTTTGTGAAGCAGGGGGTATAGATGTTTTCCTTTGAAGCGGGGGTATAGATGTTTTCCTTTGTGAAGCGGGGGGTATAGATGTTTTCCTTTGTGAAGCGGGGGGTATAGATGTTTTCCTTTGTGAAGCAGGGGGTATAGATGTTTTCCTTTGTGAAGCGGGGGTATAGATGTTTTCCTTTGTGAAGCGGGGGTATAGATGTTTTCCTTTGTGAAGCGGGGGTATAGATGTTTTCCTTTGTGAAGCAGGGGGTATAGATGTTTTCCTTTGAAGCGGGGGGTATAGATGTTTTCCTTTGTGAAGCAGGGGGTATAGATGTTTTCCTGTGAAGTGGGGGGTATAGATGTTTTCCTTTGTGAGCGGGGGTATAGATGTTTTCCTTTGTGAAGCGAGGGGTACAGATGTTTTTCTTTGAAGCGGGGGGGTATAGATGTTTTGTTGTAACGTGGGGCTGTAAATGTATACAAATGTCCATTTCGTTGAGTAAATGACACCAGGAATATAATATATATATAATATATATATAACAGCAGGATATCCAGTCAGTGTCTTTCCTCGTTAAAGCATCTCAACATTTTATGCCCTGGGTTGTGTTCAGCGCATCTCCCCCCCCCAATTAACATCATCTTCTCAATCAAAGCAGGAGGCGGGGCCGAGCATCAAGCGTACCAAGACGTCAGATGACTCTGGTCTGGACATGGACAACGCTACGGAGAACGGAGGGGGAGGGGACGTGGCCATGGACGGAGCCAGCGAGATAGAACTGGTGTTCTGTCCTCATCCTACGCTCATGGACAAGGAGGACACCGTGCAGACCAGGTGGGTCTCTGAGGCTGAGTGGGATACAGGATAGGTGGTTTGTTCCAGGTGCAGAATCTGCATTATGTACATTTTTGGGCGACCAAAAGTCTCAATTGAAAGCAAGTCTGAGAAGTGGTAGATGTGTTCTATGTGCGCTATTTCTATGCTTCCCGTTAAATTTGTATTTTGTCTGTTATTTTCGATTTTGTACACCAGCTTCAAACTGCTGAAAATGCAATATTTTAGTTTATGGAAAAGATATTTCACAGCAGTTTAGATGCTACAAACTGAAATGAGATGAACTATTTTAGAATTTTTAGCAACCAATTATTGGCAGAGCGATTTCTGCTCAGTGCACCTTTACATATTTAGAATGACTGAAGTAGTGTTGGTCTTCTAATCTGCGTAGGCCTGGGTCTTCTAATCTGCGTAGGCCTGGGTCTTCTAATCTGCGTAGGCCTGGGTCTTCTAATCTGCGTAGGCCTGGGTCTTCTAATCTGCGTAGGCCTGGGTCTTCTAATCTGCGTAGGCCTGGGTCTTCTAATCTGCGTAGGCCTGGTCTTCTAATCTGCGTAGGCCTGGGTCTTCTAATCTGCGTAGGCCTGGGTCTTCTAATCTGCGTAGGCCTGAGTCTTCTAATCTGCGTAGGCCTGGGTCTTCTAATCTGCGTAGGCCTGGGTCTTCTAATCTGCGTAGGCCTGGGTCTTCTAATCTGCGTAGGCCTGGGTCTTCTAATCTGCGTAGGCCTGAGTCTTCTAATCTGCGTAGGCCTGGGTCTTCTAATCTGCGTAGGCCTGGGTCTTCTAATCTGCGTAGGCCTGGGTCTTCTAATCTGCGTAGGCCTGGGTCTTCTAATCTGCGTAGGCCTGGGTCTTCTAATCTGCGTAGGCCTGGGTCTTCTAATCTGCGTAGGCCTGGGTCTTCTAATCTGCGTAGGCCTGGGTCTTCTAATCTGCGTAGGCCTGAGTCTTCTAATCTGCGTAGGCCTGGGTCTTCTAATCTGCGTAGGCCTGGGTCTTCTAATCTGCGTAGGCCTGGGTCTTCTAATCTGCGTAGGCCTGGGTCTTCTAATCTGCGTAGGCCTGGGTCTTCTAATCTGCGTAGGCCTGGGTCTTCTAATCTGCGTAGGCCTGGGTCTTCTAATCTGCGTAGGCCTGGGTCTTCTAATCTGCGTAGGCCTGTGTATTTGAATCCTATCTGAAAAACAGTGAGACTGTACCTGTGGAAGTTTATATGGGGAAAGTTTCGATAGTGAAAGTGTGTGTGTATATCTTTCTAGGCCTCAGGAAATGTGTTGTGCTATTCTGTTAGTGCCCAGGTTCATCAAAAAGTCTGCTAATGTAACTCTGTGTGTGGTAGTGTTGAGTTTGTTCCCAGGTACATCAAGACGTCGGGTAACGCCACAGTGGACCACCTGTCTAAGTACCTGGCTGTGCGTCTGGCTCTGGAGGAACTGAGGAAGAACGGAGAGGCCAGTCCTGTCAATGTAGACGCTGCCTCAGAGAAACAATACACCATTTACATCCCTACAGCCAACGGCCAGTTCACGGTAATGATACAATATATTACCACAAATACTACTACAATACACCATTTATATCCCAACAGCCAACGGCCAGTTCACGGTAATAATACAATATATTACTACAAATACTACTACAATACACCATTTACATCCCTACAGCCAACGGCCAGTTCACGGTAATAATACAATATATTACTACAAATACTACTACAATACACCATTTATATCCCTACAGACAACGGCCAGTTCACGGTAATAATACAATATATTACTACAAATACTACTACAATACACCATTTATATCCCAACAGCCAACGGCCAGTTCACGGTAATAATACAATATATTACCACAAATACTACTACAATACACCATTTATATCCCAACAGCCAACGGCCAGTTCACCGTAATAATACAATATATTACTACAATGACGAGAAAACAATACCTTCAGACCATAAATAATTATTTTGCAATTAATATCTATAAGCCACATGGAGGTTTTTCTTTATTTTAGGCCTTCTGGCATTAGTGCGTAAGTCCAAGCTTTAGCGTCTAACTTTACACACGCCAAATAGCCAAACTAGTCAAACGATTTTGGGAACGGGCAGAAAACGTTTACATTGATCCACTGAGGCAAAAAATAAACATGTTGGAGTTTAATTTAATAAGAGAAAATCTAAGAAATGGAGAGTTGAAAATAGAGGAGAGAGAGAGAGAGGGCCTGTTTTGTTAAGGAAAGACCTGATGGTAAAAGAGAATGTTGTGTGAGGAACTATACTAATGCCATGCTAATACTATACTATACAAATACTATACTTATACTATACTAATTTCATACTAATACTATACCATACAAATACTATACTTATACTATGCTAATACTATACTAATGCCATGCTAATGCTATGCTAATTTCATGCTAATACCATGCTAATACTATACAAATACTATACTTATACTATGCTAATACTATACTAATTTCATACTAATACTATACCATACAAATACTATACTTATACTATGCTAATACTATACTAATGCCATGCTAATACTATGCTAATTTCATGCTAATACCATACTTATGCTAATACTATACTAATAATATTCTATACTAGAACTGTGCTAATACTATACTAATACTATACGAATACCATGATATCACTATACTAATACTATACTTATACTGATACTATGCTACTGCTATTGTATACTAATACTGTACTGATACTTATAATGTACACGTGCTATTCTAGTAATATGCTAATACTATACCACACTATACCAATACTGTACTAGTGCTATACTAATACTACACTAATACTATGCTATACTAATGCTGCATTGATACTATTCTAATACCATACTAATACCAATATTATACTAACATTAATACTAACACTACATTAATACTATACCATACTACACCACACTAATACAATACTATACTACACTGATGCTATGCTAACACTATACTAATACTATACTAATACTACACTACGCTATACTACGCTAATGCTAGACTATACAATACTATGCTAATACTATATTATGCTATACTGCACTAACACCATAATATGCTATGCTATACCACACTAATACATACTATAATACACTACTACTATACTAAACTAATACTATACGGCCGCTATACTAGTGCTATGCTATACTATACTAATACTTATGCTATACTTATGCTATACTAATAGCATGTGAATACGGTACTAAACTCATACTATACTAATACTATATTTCTATACTAATGCTCTGCTAGTACTACACAAATACTATACAATTTCTATACTATGCGATGCCACACTAACACTATACTAATACGATGCTAATATTATGCTAATAATATGCTAATGCTACGCTCATACGATACTAGTGTTATACTAGTACTATACTAATTCTATACTACACTAGCACTATACTAACTCTATACTATACTAATTATTTGCTATACTAATACTATACATGTACCATACTAATTATATACCGTTAGCCTAGTGTTGCGTCTGGTCACCCAGGTGACCTTTAGCCTAGTGTTGCGTCTGGTCACCCAGGTGACCTTTAGCCTAGTGTTGCGTCTGGTCACCCAGGTGACCTTTAGCCTAGTGTTGCATCTGGTCGCCCAGGTGACCTTTAGCCTAGTGTTGTGTCTAATCACTGGTCACCCAGGTGACCTTTAGCCTAGTGTTGCGTCTGGTCACCCAGGTGACCTTTAGCCTAGTGTTGTGTCTAGTCACTGGTCACCCAGGTGACCTTTAGCCTAGTGTTGCGTCTGGTCACCCAGGTGACCTTTAGCCTAGTGTTGCGTCTGGTCACCCAGGTGACCTTTAGCCTAGTGTTGCGTCTGGTCACCCAGGTGACCTTTAGTCTAGTGTTGCGTCTGGTCACCCAGGTGACCTTTAGCCTAGTGTTGCGTCTGGTCACTGGTCACCCAGGTGACCTTTAGCCTAGTGTTGTGTCTAATCACTGGTCACCCAGGTGACCTTTAGCCTAGTGTTGTGTCTAATCACTGGTCACCCAGGTGACCTTTAGCCTAGTGTTGCATCTGGTCGCCCAGGTGACCTTTAGCCTAGTGTTGCGTCTGGTCACCCAGGTGACCTTTAGCCTAGTGTTGAGTCTGGTCGCCCAGGTGACCTTTAGCCTAGTGTTGCGTCTGGTCACCCAGGTGACCTTTAGCCTAGTGTTGCGTCTGGTCACCCAGGTGACCTTTAGCCTAGTGTTGCGTCTGGTCACCCAGGTGACCTTTAGCCTAGTGTTGCGTCTGGTCACCCAGGTGACCTTTAGCCTAGTGTTGCGTCTGGTCACCCAGGTGACCTTTAGCCTAGTGTTGCGTCTGGTCACCCAGGTGACCTTTAGCCTAGTGTTGCGTCTGGTCACCCAGGTGACCTTTAGCCTAGTGTTGCGTCTGGTCACCCAGGTGACCTTTAGCCTAGTGTTGCATCTGGTCGCCCAGGTGACCTTTAGCCTAGTGTTGCGTCTGGTCACCCAGGTGACCTTTAGCCTAGTGTTGTGTCTAATCACTGGTCACCCAGGTGACCTTTAGCCTAGTGTTGCGTCTGGTCACCCAGGTGACCTTTAGCCTAGTGTTGTGTCTAATCACTGGTCACCCAGGTGACCTTTAGCCTAGTGTTGCGTCTGGTCACCCAGGTGACCTTTAGCCTAGTGTTGTGTCTAATCACTGGTCACCCAGGTGACCTTTAGCCTAGTGTTGCATCTGGTCGCCCAGGTGACCTTTAGCCTAGTGTTGCGTCTGGTCACCCAGGTGACCTTTAGCCTAGTGTTGAGTCTGGTCGCCCAGGTGACCTTTAGTCTAGTGTTGCGTCTGGTCACCCAGGTGACCTTTAGCCTAGTGTTGCGTCTGGTCACCCAGGTGACCTTTAGCCTAGTGTTGCGTCTGGTCACCCAGGTGACCTTTAGCCTAGTGTTGCGTCTGGTCACCCAGGTGACCTTTAGCCTCTTGTTGCGTCTGGTCACCCAGGTGACCTTTAGCCTAGTGTTGTGTCTAATCACTGGTCACCCAGGTGACCTTTAGCCTAGTGTTGCATCTGGTCGCCCAGGTGACCTTTAGCCTAGTGTTGCGTCTGGTCGCCCAGGTGACCTTTAGCCTAGTGTTGCGTCTGGTCGCCCAGGTGACCTTTAGCCTAGTGTTGCGTCTGGTCGCCCAGGTGACCTTTAGCCTAGTGTTGTGTCTGGTCACCCAGGTGACCTTTAGCCTAGTGTTGAGTCTGGTCGCCCAGGTGACCTTTGGCCTAGTGTTGCGTCTGGTCACCCAGGTGACCTTTAGCCTAGTGTTGTGTCTGGTCACCCAGGTGACCTTTAGCCTAGTGTTGCGTCTGGTCACCCAGGTGACCTTTAGCCTAGTGTTGTGTCTGGTCACCCAGGTGACCTTTAGCCTAGTGTTGTGTCTGGTCACCCAGGTGACCTTTAGCCTAGTGTTGCGTCTGGTCACCCAGGTGACCTTTAGCCTAGTGTTGCGTCTGGTCACTGGTCACCCAGGTGAGCGTGTGTATATAATGCAACTAATAAAGTGTGGAAAGAATGTCCTCCTGAAAGACAATAAATCAGTCAATGCTCTCTGTCAACCAATCATCTGCTCTCTGTCAACCAATCATCTGCTCTCTGTCAACCAATCATCTGCTCTCTGTCAACCAATCATCTGCTCTCTGTCAACCAATCATCTGCTCTCTGTCAACCAATCATCTGCTCTCTGTCAACCAATCATCTGCTCTCTGTCAACCAATCATCTGCTCTCTGTCAACCAATCATCTGCTCTCTGTCAACCAATCATCTGCTCTCTGTCAACCAATCATCTGCTCTCTGTCAACCAATCATCTGCTCTCTGTCAACCAATCATCTGCTCTCTGTCAACCAATCATCTGCTCTCTGTCAACCAATCATCTGCTCTCTGTCAACCAATCATCTGCTCTCTGTCGGTCCTCTAGGTGCTGAACGGGTCTTTCTCTCTGGAGCTTGTCAGTGAGAAGTACTGGAAGGTGAACAAACCCATGGAGCTGTACTTCGCCCCCACCAAGGAGCACAAGTAGACCGCCTGGAGTACACCTGGGGGGGTAGACCACCTGGAGTACACCTGGGGGGGTAGACTGGCTGGGGGGGTAGACCGCCTGGAGTACACCTGGGGGGTAGACCGCCTGGAGTACACCTGGGGGTAGACCGCCTGGAGTACACCTGGGGGTAGACTGGCTGGGGGGTAGACCGCCTGGAGTACACCTGGGGGTAGACTGCCTGGGGGGGGTAGACCGCCTGGAGTACACCTGGGGGTAGACCGCCTGGAGTACACCTGGGGGGTAGACCGCCTGGAGTACACCTGGGGGTAGACCGCCTGGAGTACACCTGGGGGGGTAGACCGCCTGGAGTACACCTGGGGGTAGACCGCCTGGAGTACACCTGGGGGGGAGTAGACCGCCTGGAGTACACCTGGGGGTAGACCGCCTGGAGTACACCTGGGGGTAGACCGCCTGGAGTACACCTGGGGGTAGACCGCCTGGAGTACACCTGGGGGTAGACCGCCTGGAGTACACCTGGGGGCGTAGACCGCCTGGAGTACACCTGGGGGGGTAGACCGCCTGGAGTACACCTGGGGGTAGACCGCCTGGAGTACACCTGGGGGTAGACCGCCTGGAGTACACCTGGGGGTAGACCGCCTGGAGTACACCTGGGGGTAGACCGCCTGGAGTACACCTGGGGGTAGACCGCCTGGAGTACACCTGGGGGTAGACCGCCTGGAGTACACCTGGGGGTAGACCGCCTGGAGTACACCTGGGGGTAGACCGCCTGGAGTACACCTGGGGGTAGACCGCCTGGAGTACACCTGGGGGCGTAGACCGCCTGGAGTACACCTGGGGGCGTAGACCGCCTGGAGTACACCTGGGGGGGTAGACCGCCTGGAGTACACCTGGGGGGTAGACCGCCTGGAGTACACCTGGGGGGGTAAACCGCCTGGAGTACACCTGGGGGGGGTAGACCGAATGATACCGTATTCCCTGTGTCCCAGGGTAGTGTCCCAGGGTAGCGTCCCAGGGTAGTGTCAGGAGGGAATAGGGTACCATTTGGATCACAGTTCTGGACGAGACCTGCCAGGAGGACGAGGTGTCAAATGGACACTATGGACTCACACTCTCAGTCTCTCCCCTTTTCTGATCTCTCCCTCTGTCTCTCCCCCTTCTGATCTCTCCCTCTCAGTCTCTCCCCTTTTCTGATCTCTCCCTCTCTCTCTCCCCCTTCTGATCTCTCCCTCTCCGTCTCTCCTCTTTCTGATCTCTCTCTCTCCCTCCCCCTTCTGATCTCTCCCTCTCCCTTCTGATCTCTCCCTCTTTCTCCCCCTTCTGATCTCTCCCTCTCCGTCTCCCCTTTTCTGATCTCTCCCTCTCAGTCTCTCCCCTTCTGATCTCTCCCTCTCAGTCTCTCCCCTTCTGATCTCTC
Source organism: Oncorhynchus keta (assembly GCF_023373465.1). Lineage (NCBI taxonomy): Eukaryota > Metazoa > Chordata > Actinopteri > Salmoniformes > Salmonidae > Oncorhynchus > Oncorhynchus keta. Next base: position 2,099,984 of record NC_068435.1, on the reverse strand, counting down.
CCTCTCCTCCTCCCCCTTTCTGATCTCTCCCTCTCAGTCTCTCCCTTTTCTGATCTCTCCCTCTCAGTCTCTCCCCTTTTCTGATCTCTCCCTCTGTCTCTCCCCCTTCTGATCTCTCCCTCTCAGTCTCTCCCCTTTTCTGATCTCTCCCTCTCTCTCTCCCCCTTCTGATCTCTCCCTCTCCGTCTCTCCCCTTTTCTGATCTTTCTCTGCTATCTCCACCTCTCTGTTTAACCATGTCTGGTGTATATTAGTTGGTAACATGTTAGTATATGGGGCCTACACAAAGAAAACCTGACTCATCCATCAGCATCTTCATAAGCATTACTGGGGATGTGCCCGGGTGGTGTCCAGGAGGGCAGTGCCCGGGTGGTGTCCAGGAGGGCAGTGCCCGGGTGGTGTCCAGGAGGGCAGTGCCCGGGTGGTGTCCAGGAGGGCAGTGCCCGGGTGGTGTCCAGGAGGGCAGTGCCCGGGTGGTGTCCAGGAGGGCAGCGCCCGGGTGGTGTCCAGTGTTGCACCCTACTAAACACATCCCTGGTGTTGACCAGTGGCAGTTCATACCACCTGACTAAACTCTGAAACTAGGTCCCAAATGTCTGCTTATTCTCTATGTAGTGGACTGCTTGGACCACAGCCCTACAGACCCTGGTCTAAAGTAGTGCACTGCATATGGAGGAGGGGGCCATTTGGGATACCCTGAATGTATTATGACTGTCTGAAGGTGTTGTGGCTAGCCAGTTTTCCGGTCACATAGCCCCTGTTTGTCGGGTCCTCTTACTGAGTTAGTACCTGCTAGTTCCAGGGCCGTCTACCTTCTACCTGCTCTGGATTTACTGGTTGCTTTTGGGATCTTGGATTGTCTTTTTGTATCTGGGGTTACGGGGGGCTGGGTTGGGCGACGGGACGGGGGGCTTTAGAAGATCTATTACCTCTGTATTACAGGGCTTCTGTTATTTTGTGGAATATCAGCAAGCTTGTTTTCTGTTAACCCAGGATCCTGTTGTGTCTGTTGGCATTGGATGTGTCTCAATTGGCAGCCTGTTCCCTGTTAAGTGCACTATATAGGGAATAGGGCCCTGGTCTATAGTAGTACACTATATAGGGAATAGGGCTCTGGTCTATAGTAGTACCACTATATAGGGAATAGGGTCCTGGTCTATAGTAGTGCACTATATAGGGAATAGGGCTCTGGTCTATAGTAGTACACTATATAGGGAATAGGGCTCTGGTCTATAGTAGTACCACTATATAGGGAATAGGGCCCTGGTCTATAGTAGTACCACTATATAGGGAATAGGGCCCTGGTCTATAGTAGTGTACTATATAGGAATAGGGCCCTGATCTATAGTAGTGCACTATATAGGGAATAGGGCCCTGATCTATAGTAGTGTACTATATAGGGAATAGGGTCCTGGTCTATAGTAGTGCACTATATAGGGAATAGGGCCCTGATCTATAGTAGTGTACTATATAGGGAATAGGGCTCTGGTCTATAGTAGTGTACTATACAGGGAATAGGGTCCTGGTCTATAGTAGTGTACTATATAGGAATAGGGCCCTGGTCTATAGTAGTACACTATATAGGGAATAGGGCCCTGGTCTAAAGTAGTGCACTATATAGGGAATAGGGACCTGGTCTAAAGTAGTGCACTATATAGGGAATAGGGCTCTGGTCTATAGTAGTACACTATATAGGGAATAGGGCTCTGGTCTATAGTAGTACCACTATATAGGGAATAGGGCCCTGGTCTATAGTAGTGTACTATATAGGGAATAAGGCTCTGGTCTATAGTAGTGCACTATATAGGGAATAGGGCTCTGGTCTATAGTAGTACCACTATATAGGGAATATGGCCCTGGTCTATAGTAGTACCACTATATAGGGAATAGGGCCCTGGTCTATAGTAGTGCACTATATAGGGAATAGGGCCCTGGTCTATAGTAGTGCACTATATAGGGAATAGGGCCCTGATCTATAGTAGTGTACTATATAGGGAATAGGGTCCTGGTCTATAGTAGTGCACTATATAGGGAATAGGGCCCTGATCTATAGTAGTGTACTATATAGGGAATAGGGCTCTGGTCTATAGTAGTGTACTATATAGGGAATAGGGTCCTGGTCTATAGTAGTGTACTATATAGGGAATAGGGCCCTGGTCTATAGTAGTACACTATATAGGGAATAGGGCCCTGGTCTAAAGTAGTGCACTATATAGGGAATAGGGACCTGGTCTAAAGTAGTACACTATATAGGGAATAGGGCCCTGGTCTATAGTAGTGCACTATATAGGGAATAGGGCTCTGGTCTATAGTAGTGCACTATATAGGGAATAGGGCTCTGGTCTATAGTAGTGCACTATATAGGGAATAGGGCTCTGGTCTAAAGTAGTGCACTATATAGGGAATAGGGCTCTGGTCTATAGTAGTGCACTATATAGAGAATAGGGCCCTGGTCTAAAGTAGTGCACTATATAGGGAAAATATTTCCCTTTGGGACATTTAATAATGTGGCTGTCACCTGACTGATCTGGTTGCCATGGAAAACATCTGATATGACCTCACGACATTCTATTAGACAGACTTCATCTCATTATTACCCTTCTCTCTGGTCTTGGTTGGCTCTCATTCTGTCGTCCTGGAGATGGTTATCATTTACAGCAGGGTTGGGGTCCTCTTCAGGCCGTGGAATAATCTCTGTACCTTCTGTCTCTGAGGAGGACCTCTCCGGTGACGTCTTTACGAAGCCAGAAGTTCTTCCAAAAGCACTCGTAGAAAACTAAGAATGAAATGAGTAAGGATGAAATTGAGCCCAACCCTGTTTCACACTGACGTGTGATTGGCTCAGCTCAAGTCTCGTTCATGGTAGTAACACCCTTTGTTCATTCATCTCAACCAGGAATGTATCACTCTGACCCCAACACACCTAAACTGTATGCAAGTTATCTGTCTGTGTACATAAACCAACCAGCTCTATTCATCACCTTCAAGCTTAATGAAGTGTGTGTGTGTGTGTGTGTGTGTGTGTGTGTGTGTGTGTGTGTGTGTGTGTGTGTGTGTGTGTGTGTGTGTGTGTGTGTGTGTGTGTGTGCGTGCGCAGGGACCCAAATTGTGTTCTCTCCCCCCTCCCCCCCCAAAACAAATATTTCACAACGATGATACCATGGAAGAAACATTTACAAATATACCTTTTAAAAGCATGTTCGGTTATTATTATTTTTTACAATTTTCTTTGCATAAATATCAGTTTTTGTTTGGGAAAACTGCAAACTGTTTGGAAAATAAACAACAAAATGTGTGTAAAACCCACGAGTCATGATATCTCAATGCTCCGGTGTGAAGTTTCCCCTTGGTACTGATCTCGGATCAGCTTTCCCTCCCCCAGTCCTTCCCCTAACCATTAGTGGGGATAATGTCAAACTGACCCAAGATCAGCATCTATGGAGCAACTTCACCCAACACCATTTTTCACCACCACCTCTTCAGGGGTGTTGTTTAGAGGGGGGATTCCAAAATCTTTGTTGTACTTTTAAGGCTGGATCTGCAAACATTACTAGCCTTAATTCTTGAATCCTCTGTCCTGATTCCTCCATTTCCCATTCCTCACCTCCCTCTCAAAGAGCATTGGAGAAACGGGTTTGAACCGTTTTGGAGCACTGAGCCACAGCAGCAGGAGGTTCAACTCTGTGTTATGAATGGATACTGTGGTTTTCTGACAATAAGTTCTGCCGATGCGTGTCTGTAGTTTTGAACCTAGGAGATGTATTGTTGTACAGGTTAGAAAACAACAGAGGTGCATTTGCCTGATTTTCTTAAATCATTTTTTCACTTTTTTACACAAAACTTGGACACTGAGCCACAGCAGCAGAGGAGGCCGTGTTATGAATGGGTGGACAATAAGACACGCTCCCCAACAGAAATAAAAATGTCTCCTAACGTCATTAAACATCGTCCCATCAAACAAACCTTTTTAACAATCTTCAAAGCTAAAGATCGTGGAAGGTATGTAAGGTGTGGTGTATTGGAGGAGTACGGTGGGGTGGTGTGCGACTTGGTAGTGTGGCAGTCAGTGCAGTTAATGAGGGAGGACAATGTGGCAGTCAGTGCAGTTAATGAGGGAGGACAATGTTTCGTTCTCTACGCTGGTCTTCTGTTGTAGCGCAGCTTTGAGGTTCCTCTCCCGTATCGTTTACAAGGAGAAACGGGTTCCGACGGTTCCTCTCCCAGTATGTTTACGACCACCTCTTCCACAGATCTACCTTCGCTGGTCTCTGGGCTGTTGTAGCAGGCCGTGTTTCTGGCATCTGACTGTAGATGTTCCTCTCCCAGTATGTTTACCCAGACCACCTCTTCCACAGACTGAAGAACTACACCCCCTGCCTGTTGTAGCAGGCTGTGTTTCTGGAATCTGACTGTAGATGTTCCTCTCCCAGTATGTTTACCCAGACCACCTCTTCCACAGACTGAAGAACTACACCCCCTGCCTGTTGTAGCAGGCTGTGTTTCTGGAATCTGACTGTAGATGTTCTTCTCCCAGTATGTTTACCCAGACCACCTCTTCCACAGACTGAAGAACGACACCCCCTGCCTGTTGTAGCAGGCTGTGTTTCTGGAATCTGACTGCTGTTTAAATGTTTGTCATCTGGTCTGCCCATTTCTCTCGGTGAACTAAATTGAACCAAAAAATATAAACACAACGTGTAAACTAGAAGAAAGAGGAGGAAGGGAAGCGCTACTAAGGTACACAATAGTACATTTTGGTAAACTGTTGGTCCCATGTTTCATGAGCTGAAATAAAAGAAGCCAGAAATGTTTCATATGCACAAAAAGCTGTTTGTTTACATCCTTGTTTGCGAGAGTGTAGGGTAGCCTCGTGGTTAGAGTGTAGGGGCGGCAGGTAGCCTAGTGGTTAGAGTGTAGGGGCGGCAGGTAGCCTAGTGGTTAGAGTGTAGGGGCGGCAGGTAGACTAGTGGTTAGAGCGTTGGACTTGTAACCGAAAGGTTGCCAGATCGACTCCCCGAACTGATAAGGTAAACTGTCTGTCGTTCTGCCCCTGAACAAGGCATTAACCCACTGTTCCTAGGCCGTCATTTAAAATAAGAATTTGTTCTCAACTGACTTGCCTAGTTAAATAAAGGTCAAATATATATATATTTTTTAAATATCCAACAACTTCACACAGCCATTGAAGAGGAGTGGGACAACATTCCACAGGCCACAATCAGCAGCCTGATCAACTCAATGAGAAGGAGATGTGTCGTGCTGCATGAGGCAAATGGTCACACCAGCTCCTGACTGGTTCTGATCCATACCCCATACCTATTATTTTAAAAGTTATGTATGATGTGAAATCGATATTGTTTTTTTTCTCAGTTGATTGATTTCCTTATATGAACTGTAACTCAGTAAAAAAAGAAATAATTGTTGCGTTTTATATTTTGTTTCTGTATAGTCTCTTCATCTGTGATCAACCTGAACAGCAGGTCAACAGGGAGATGAGGTCAGTATCAACCTGAACAGCAGGTCTCTTAGCAGGTCAACAGGGAGATGAGGTCAGTATCAACCTGAACAGCAGGTCTCTTAGCAGGTCAACAGGGAGATGAGGTCCATATCAACCTGAACAGCAGGTCTCTTAGCAGGTCAACAGGGAGATGAGGTCAGTATCAACCTGAACAGCAGGTCTCTTAGCAGGTCAACAGGGAGATGAGGTCAGTATCAACCTGAACAGCAGGTCTCTTAGCAGGTCAACAGGGAGATGAGGTCAGTATCAACCTGAACAGCAGGTCTCTTAGCAGGTCAACAGGGAGATGAGGTCAGTATCAACCTGAACAGCAGGTCTCTTAGCAGGTCAACAGGGAGATGAGGTCCGTATCAACCTGAACAGCAGGTCTCTTAGCAGGTCAACAGGGAGATGAGGTCCATATCAACCTGAACAGCAGGTCTCTTAGCAGGTCAACAGGGAGATGAGGTCAGTATCAACCTGAACAGCAGGTCTCTTAGCAGGTCAACAGGGAGATGAGGTCAGTATCAACCTGAACAGCAGGTCTCTTAGCAGGTCAACAGGGAGATGAGGTCCGTATCAACCTGAACAGCAGGTCTCTTAGCAGGTCAACAGGGAGATGAGGTCCATATCAACCTGAACAGCAGGTCTCTTAGCAGGTCAACAGGGAGATGAGGTCCGTATCAACCTGAACAGCAAGTCAACAAGGTTACGGAATGACTGGAGCGAATCCTGTAGACTCATGTCTAGTGCAGTTATACGCACCATCTTTCCTTATCTTCCAGTTAACATCTGTAATGTCCTGTTAAACCTCTCGGTGGGGTAGGGAGACGTTCTAGAATGACCGGGGTTGCCTTGCGAGGGGTAGGAAGATGTTCTAGAATGACCGGGTTTCCTTGCGAGGGGGAGGAAGACGTTCTAGAATGACCAACACCTGAAAGCTTCTGGAGAGTTCTGAAGAGCTCATTTTGGTCATGATGTAACTTTGACGGCTAATCAAACCTCGGGATGAAATCATTAAGGATGCGTCCGGACCTGTTCTTTGTGGGGTAAGCCTGAGCGAACCTTGTAAAATGATCTACCACTACTAGGATATACTCATAGCCACCTCGGCTGGTTTCCAGTTGCAGGTAATCAATACAGACACGTTCTCGGGGAAAGCTTTGGGCCAGTAACCGAAAGGTTGCTAAATCGAATCCCCGAGCTGACAAGGAAAAATCTGTCGTTCTACCCCTGAACAAGGCAGTTAACCCACTGTTCCCCTGAACAAGGCAGTTAACCCACTGTTCCCCTGAACAAGGCAGTTAACCCACTGTTCCCCTGAACAAGGCAGTTAACCCACTGTTCCCCTGAACAAGGCAGTTAACCCACTGTTCCCCTGAACAAGGCAGTTAACCCACTGTTCCCCTGAACAAGGCAGTTAACCCACTGTTCCCCTGAACAAGGCAGTTAACCCACTGTTCCCCTGAACAAGGCAGTTAACCCACTGTTCCTAGGCCGTCATTGTTCTTAACTGAATAAAGGTTAAACAAAAAAAGTATATAGTTATTTTTTTGCTTGGAACTTCCTTCCATCTCAAATAAACAGCAAACCTGGTTTCAAAAACCAGATGAAGTAACACCTCACGGCACAACGCCTCTCCCCTATTGGACCCAGATAGTCTGTGTGTATTGATATGTAGGCCACATGTGCCTTTTTAAAAATGTATGTAGTTCTGTTCTTAGTAGCTGTCCTCTACCTACTGACTTAGAGGTCCCAGTCAGGTTAGCTGTCCTCTACCTACTGACTTAGAGGTCCCAGTCAGGTTAGCTGTCCTCTACCTACTGACTTAGAGGTCCCAGTCAGGTTAGCTGCCCTCTACCTACTGACTTAGAGGTCCCAGTCAGGTTAGCTGTCCTCTACCTACTGACTTAGAGGTCCCAGTCAGGTTAGCTGTCCTCTACCTACTGACTTAGAGGTCCCAGTCAGGTTAGCTGTCCTCTACCTACTGACTTAGAGGTCCCAGTCAGGTTAGCTGTCCTCTACCTACTGACTCAGAGGTCCCAGTCAGGTTAGCTGTCCTCTACTTAGAGGTCCCAGTCAGGTTAGCTGTCCTCTACTTAGAGGTCCCAGTCAGGTTAGCTGTCCTCTACTTAGAGGTCCCAGTCAGGTTAGCTGTCCTCTACTTAGAGGTCCCAGTCAGGTTAGCTGTCCTCTACTTAGAGGTCCCAGTCAGGTTAGCTGTCCTCTACCTACTGACTTAGAGGTATCAGTCAGGTTAGCTGTCCTCTACTTAGAGGTCCCAGTCAGGTTAGCTGTCCTCTACCTACTGACTTAGAGGTCCCAGTCAGGTTAGCTGTCCTCTACTTAGAGGTCCCAGTCAGGTTAGCTGTCCTCTACCTACTGACTTAGAGGTCCCAGTCAGGTTAGCTGTCCTCTACCTACTGACTTAGAGGTCCCAGTCAGGTTAGCTGTCCTCTACCTACTGACTTAGAGGTCCCAGTCAGGTTAGCCTGTGAATCCCATATCAGGATGTGGTGTCTCCAGTACTGATGTTATGTGTCCACCGCAACGCCTACGATGCACAAAGACAGAGCTGTGTCATCGTCCATATCACAGTTAGGCAATATTCAGGCAGACACAATTCTCAGAACAGCCTATAACGCAGTGGGGAATCAGACGAAACATACAGGATAGGGATTCTGATAGATGACAGAGCATCATGCATTTCCTCTGAATGTCTCTGCTTGGTGGGTGGGGTCCCGGTGTTGTTGGCTGTTCTGAGAATTGTGTCTGCCTGAATATTGACCAACTGTGGTTTTGATGATAATGCAGCTCTGGCTTTGTGCATCGTAGGCGTTAAAGCAATGAATCAGTACCAATCTATCACTCTATCAATGAATCAGTACCAATCTATCACTCTATCAATGAATCAATACCAATCTATCACTCTATCAATGAATCAATACCAATCTATCACTCTATCAATGAATCAATACCAATCTATCACTCTATCAATGAATCAATACCAATCTATCACTCTATCAATGAATCAGTACCAATCTATCACTCTATCAATGAATCAATACCAATCTATCACTCTATCAATGAATCAATACCAATCTATCACTCTATCAATGAATCAATACCAATCTATCACTCTATCAACAAATCAATACCAATCTATCACTCTATCAATGAATCAGTACCAATCTATCACTCTCAATGAATCAGTACCAATCTATCACTCTATCAACGAATCAATACCAATCTATCACTCTATCAATGAATCAATACCAATCTATCACTCTATCAATGAATCAGTACCAATCTATCACTCTATCAACGAATCAATACCAATCTATCACTCTATCAATGAATCAGTACCAATCTATCACTCTATCAATGAATCAGTACCAATCTATCACTCTATCAACGAATCAATACCAATCTATCACTCTATCAATGAATCAATACCAATCTATCACTCTATCAATGAATCAATACCAATCTATCACTCTATCAATGAATCAATACCAATCTATCACTCTATCAACGAATCAATACCAATCTATCACTCTATCAATGAATCAGTACCAATCTATCACTCTATCAATGAATCAATACCAATCTATCACTCTATCAATGAATCAATACCAATCTATCACTCTATCAATTAATCAATACCAATCTATCACTCTATCAATGAATCAGTACCAATCTATCACTCTATCAATGAATCAATACCAATCTATCACTCTATCAATGAATCAGTACCAATCTATCACTCTATCAACGAATCAATACCAATCTATCACTCTATCAACGAATCAATACCAATCTATCACTCTATCAATGAATCAATACCAATCTATCACTCTATCAATGAATCAATACCAATCTATCACTCTATCAACGAATCAATACCAATCTATCACTCTATCAACGAATCAATACCAATCTATCACTCTCAATGAATCAGTACCAATCTATCACTCTATCAACGAATCAATACCAATCTATCACTCTATCAATGAATCAATACCAATCTATCACTCTATCAACGAATCAATACCAATCTATCACTCTATCAATGAATCAATACCAATCTATCACTCTATCAATGAATCAATACCAATCTATCACTCTATCAATGAATCAGTACCAATCTATCACTCTATCAATGAATCAATACCAATATATCACTCTATCAATGAATAGGATAGGATAGCTGTAGGTCTATAGGTTCCAGTAGGATAGTAGACCTAGCTGGTCTATAGGTTCCAGTAGGATAGTAGACCTAGCTGGTCTTTAGGTACCAGTAGGATAGTAGACCTAGCTGGTCTATAGGTTCCAGTAGGATAGTAGACCTAGCTGGTCTATAGGTTCCAGTAGGATAGTAGACCTAGCTGGTCTATAGGTTCCAGTAGGATAGTAGACCTAGCTGGGTCTATAGGTTCCAGTAGGATAGTAGACCTAGCTGTAGGTCTATAGGTTCCAGTAGGATAGTAGACCTAGCTGTAGGTCTATAGGTTCCAGTAGGATAGTAGACCTAGCTGTAGGTCTATAGGTTCCAGTAGGATAGTAGACCTAGCTGTAGGTCTATAGGTTCCAGTAGGATAGTAGACCTAGCTGTAGGTCTAGGTTCCAGGTTCCTAGCTAGGTTCCAGTAGGATAGTAGACCTAGCTGTAGGTCTAGGTTCCAGTAGGATAGGTTCCAGTTCCAGGGATAGTAGACCTAGCTGGTCTATAGGTTCCAGTAGGATAGTAGACCTAGCTGGGTCTATAGGTTCCAGTAGGATAGTAGACCTAGCTGTAGGTCTATAGGTTCCAGTAGGATAGTAGACCTAGCTGTAGGTCTATAGGTTCCAGTAGGATAGTAGACCTAGCTGTAGGTCTATAGGTTCCAGTAGGATAGTAGACCTAGCTGTAGGTCTATAGGTTCCAGTAGGATAGTAGACCTAGCTGTAGGTCTATAGGTTCCAGTAGGATAGTAGACCTAGCTGGTCTATAGGTAGGATCCAGGTCTATAGGTAGGGATAGTAGACCTAGCTGGGTCTATAGGTTCCAGTAGGATAGTAGACCTAGCTGTAGGTCTATAGGTTCCAGTAGGATAGTAGACCTAGCTGTAGGTCTATAGGTTCCAGTAGGATAGTAGACCTAGCTGTAGTCTATAGGTTCCAGTAGGATAGTAGACCTAGCTGGTCTATAGGTTCCAGTAGGATAGTAGACCTAGCTGTAGGTCTATAGGTTCCAGTAGGATAGTAGACCTAGCTGTAGGTCTATAGGTTCCAGTAGGATAGTAGACCTAGCTGTAGGTCTATAGGTTCCAGTAGGATAGTAGACCTAGCTGGGTCTATAGGTTCCAGTAGGATAGTAGACCTAGCTGGTCTATAGGTTCCAGTAGGATAGTAGACCTAGCTGGTCTATAGGTTCCAGTAGGATAGTAGACCTAGCTGGTCTATAGGTTCCAGTAGGATAGTAGACCTAGCTGTAGGTCTATAGGTTCCAGTAGGATAGTAGACCTAGCTGTAGGTCTATAGGTTCCAGTAGGATAGTAGACCTAGCTGGTCTATAGGTTCCAGTAGGATAGTAGACCTAGCTGTAGGTCTATAGGTTCCAGTAGGATAGTAGACCTAGCTGTAGGTCTATAGGTTCCAGTAGGATAGTAGACCTAGCTGGGTCTATAGGTTCCAGTAGGATAGTAGACCTAGCTGTAGGTCTATAGGTTCCAGTAGGATAGTAGACCTGGCTGTAGGTCTATAGGTTCCAGTAGGATAGTAGACCTAGCTGTAGGTCTATAGGTTCCAGTAGGATAGTAGACCTAGCTGTAGGTCTATAGGTTCCAGTAGGATAGTAGACCTAGCTGTAGGTCTATAGGTTCCAGTAGGATAGTAGACCTAGCTGGTCTATAGGTTCCAGTAGGATAGTAGACCTAGCTGGTCTATAGGTTCCAGTAGGATAGTAGACCTAGCTGTAGGTCTATAGGTTCCAGTAGGATAGTAGACCTAGCTGTAGGTATATAGGTTCCAGTAGGATAGTAGACCTAGCTGTAGGTCTATAGGTTCCAGTAGGATAGTAGACCTAGCTGTAGGTCTATAGGTTCCAGTAGGATAGTAGACCTAGCTGTAGGTCTATAGGTTCCAGTAGGATAGTAGATAGTAGACCTAGCTGGTCTATAGGTTCCAATAGGATAGTAGACCTAGCTGGTCTATAGGTTCCAGTAGGATAGTAGACCTAGCTGTAGGTCTATAGGTTCCATTATTATAGTAGACCTAGCTGGTCTATAGGTTCCAGTAGGATAGTAGACCTAGCTGGTCTATAGGTTCCAGTAGGATAGTAGACCTAGCTGGTCTATAGGTTCCAATAGGATAGTAGACCTAGCTGTAGGTCTATAGGTTCCAGTAGGATAGTAGACCTAGCTGTAGGTCTATAGGTTCCAGTAGGATAGTAGACCTAGCTGTAGGTCTATAGGTTCCAGTAGGATAGTAGACCTAGCTGTTGGTCTATAGGTTCCAGTAGGATAGTAGACCTAGCTGGTCTATAGGTTCCAGTAGGATAGTAGACCTAGCTGTAGGTCTATAGGTTCCAGTAGGATAGTAGACCTAGCTGGTCTATAGGTTCCAATAGGATAGTAGACCTAGCTGGTCTATAGGTACCAGTAGGATAGTAGACCTAGCTGTAGGTCTATAGGTTCCAGTAGGATAGTAGACCTAGCTGTAGGTCTATAGGTTCCAGTAGGATAGTAGACCTAGCTGTAGGTCTATAGGTTCCAGTAGGATAGTAGACCTAGCTGGTCTATAGGTTCCAGTAGGATAGTAGACCTAGCTGTAGGTCTATAGGTTCCAGTAGGATAGTAGACCTAGCTGTAGGTCTATAGGTTCCAGTAGGATAGTAGACCTAGCTGTTCTATAGGTTCCAGTAGGATAGTAGACCTAGCTGGTCTATAGGTTCCAGTAGGATAGTAGACCTAGCTGGTCTATAGGTTCCAGTAGGATAGTAGACCTAGCTGTAGGTCTATAGGTTCCAGTAGGATAGTAGACCTAGCTGTAGGTATATAGGTTCCAGTAGGATAGTAGACCTAGCTGTAGGTCTATAGGTTCCAGTAGGATAGTAGACCTAGCTGTAGGTCTATAGGTTCCAGTAGGATAGTAGACCTAGCTGTAGGTCTATAGGTTCCAGTAGGATAGTAGACCTAGCTGTAGGTCTATAGGTTCTAGTAGGATAGTAGACCTAGCTGTAGGTCTATAGGTTCCAGTAGGATAGTAGACCTAGCTGGTCTATAGGTTCCAATAGGATAGTAGACCTAGCTGGTCTATAGGTACCAGTAGGATAGTAGACCTAGCTGTAGGTCTATAGGTTCCAGTAGGATAGTAGACCTAGCTGGTCTATAGGTTCCAGTAGGATAGTAGACCTAGCTGGTCTATAGGTTCCAGTAGGATAGTAGACCTAGCTGGTCTATAGGTTCCAATAGGATAGTAGACCTAGCTGTAGGTCTATAGGTTCCAGTAGGATAGTAGACCTAGCTGTAGGTCTATAGGTTCCAGTAGGATAGTAGACCTAGCTGTAGGTCTATAGGTTCCAGTAGGATAGTAGACCTAGCTGTAGGTCTATAGGTTCCAGTAGGATAGTAGACCTAGCTGGTCTATAGGTTCCAGTAGGATAGTAGACCTAGCTGTAGGTCTATAGGTTCCAGTAGGATAGTAGACCTAGCTGTAGGTCTATAGGTTCCAGTAGGATAGTAGACCTAGCTGTAGGTCTATAGGTTCCAGTAGGATAGTAGACCTAGCTGTAGGTCTATAGGTTCCAGTAGGATAGTAGACCTAGCTGGTCTATAGGTTCCAGTAGGATAGTAGACCTAGCTGGTCTATAGGTACCAGTAGGATAGTAGACCTAGCTGTAGGTCTATAGGTTCCAGTAGGATAGTAGACCTAGCTGTAGGTCTATAGGTTCCAGTAGGATAGTAGACCTAGCTGTAGGTCTATAGGTTCCAGTAGGATAGTAGACCTAGCTGGTCTATAGGTTCCAGTAGGATAGTAGACCTAGCTGGTCTATAGGTTCCAGTAGGATAGTAGACCTAGCTGGTCTATAGGTTCCAGTAGGATAGTAGACCTAGCTGGTCTATAGGTTCCAGTAGGATAGTAGACCTAGCTGTAGGTCTATAGGTTCCAGTAGGATAGTAGACCTAGCTGGTCTATAGGTTCCAGTAGGATAGTAGACCTAGCTGGTCTATAGGTTCCAGTAGGATAGTAGACCTAGCTGTAGGTCTATAGGTTCCAGTAGGATAGTAGACCTAGCTGTATAGGTTCCAGTAGGATAGTAGACCTAGCTGGTCTATAGGTTCCAGTAGGATAGTAGACCTAGCTGTAGGTCTATAGGTTCCAGTAGGATAGTAGACCTAGCTGTAGGTCTATAGGTTCCAGTAGGATAGTAGACCTAGCTGTAGGTCTATAGGTTCCAGTAGGATAGTAGACCTAGCTGGTCTATAGGTTCCAGTAGGATAGTAGACCTAGCTGTAGGTCTATAGGTTCCAGTAGGATAGTAGACCTAGCTGTAGGTCTATAGGTTCCAGTAGGATAGTAGACCTAGCTGGTCTATAGGTTCCAGTAGGATAGTAGACCTAGCTGGGTCTCCATAGGTTCCAGTAGGATAGTAGACCTAGCTGGTCTATAGGTTCCAGTAGGATAGTAGACCTAGCTGGTCTATAGGTACCAGTAGGATAGTAGACCTAGCTGTAGGTCTATAGGTTCCAGTAGGATAGTAGACCTAGCTGTAGGTCTATAGGTTCCAGTAGGATAGTAGACCTAGCTGGTCTATAGGTTCCAGTAGGATAGTAGACCTAGCTGGTCTATAGGTTCCAGTAGGATAGTAGACCTAGCTGGTCTATAGGTTCCAGTAGGATAGTAGACATAGCTGGTCTATAGGTTCCAGTAGGATAGTAGACCTAGCTGGTCTATAGGTTCCAGTAGGATAGTAGACCTAGCTGTAGGTCTATAGGTTCCAGTAGGATAGTAGACCTAGCTGGTCTATAGGTTCCAGTAGGATAGTAGACCTAGCTGTAGGTCTATAGGTTCCAGTAGGATAGTAGACCTAGCTGGTCTATAGGTTCCAATAGGATAGTAGACCTAGCTGGTCTATAGGTTCCAGTAGGATAGTAGACCTAGCTGTAGGTCTATAGGTTCCAGTAGGATAGTAGACCTAGCTGTAGGTCTATAGGTTCCAGTAGGATAGTAGACCTAGCTGTAGGTCTATAGGTTCCAGTAGGATAGTAGACCTAGCTGGTCTATAGGTTCCAGTAGGATAGTAGACCTAGCTGTAGGTCTATAGGTTCCAGTAGGATAGTAGACCTAGCTGTAGGTCTATAGGTTCCAGTAGGATAGTAGACCTAGCTGGTCTATAGGTTCCAGTAGGATAGTAGACCTAGCTGGTCTATAGGTTCCAGTAGGATAGTAGACCTAGCTGGTCTATAGGTTCCAGTAGGATAGTAGACCTAGCTGTAGGTCTATAGGTTCCAGTAGGATAGTAGACCTAGCTGTAGGTCTATAGGTTCCAGTAGGATAGTAGACCTAGCTGTAGGTCTATAGGTTCCAGTAGGATAGTAGACCTAGCTGTAGGTCTATAGGTTCCAGTAGGATAGTAGACCTAGCTGGTCTAGGTCTATAGGTTCCAGTAGGATAGTAGACCTAGCTGTAGGTCTATAGGTTCTAGTAGGATAGTAGACCTAGCTGTAGGTCTATAGGTTCCAGTAGGATAGTAGACCTAGCTGGTCTATAGGTTCCAATAGGATAGTAGACCTAGCTGGTCTATAGGTACCTGTAGGATAGTAGACCTAGCTGTAGGTCTATAGGTTCCAGTAGGATAGTAGACCTAGCTGGTCTATAGGTTCCAGTAGGATAGTAGACCTAGCTGGTCTATAGGTTCCAGTAGGATAGTAGACCTAGCTGGTCTATAGGTTCCAATAGGATAGTAGACCTAGCTGTAGGTCTATAGGTTCCAGTAGGATAGTAGACCTAGCTGTAGGTCTATAGGTTCCAGTAGGATAGTAGACCTAGCTGTAGGTCTATAGGTTCCAGTAGGATAGTAGACCTAGCTGTAGGTCTATAGGTTCCAGTAGGATAGTAGACCTAGCTGGTCTATAGGTTCCAGTAGGATAGTAGACCTAGCTGTAGGTCTATAGGTTCCAGTAGGATAGTAGACCTAGCTGTAGGTCTATAGGTTCCAGTAGGATAGTAGACCTAGCTGTAGGTCTATAGGTTCCAGTAGGATAGTAGACCTAGCTGTAGGTCTATAGGTTCCAGTAGGATAGTAGACCTAGCTGGTCTATAGGTTCCAATAGGATAGTAGACCTAGCTGGTCTATAGGTACCAGTAGGATAGTAGACCTAGCTGTAGGTCTATAGGTTCCAGTAGGATAGTAGACCTAGCTGTAGGTCTATAGGTTCCAGTAGGATAGTAGACCTAGCTGTAGGTCTATAGGTTCCAGTAGGATAGTAGACCTAGCTGGTCTATAGGTTCCAGTAGGATAGTAGACATAGCTGGTCTATAGGTTCCAGTAGGATAGTAGACATAGCTGGTCTATAGGTTCCAGTAGGATAGTAGACCTAGCTGGTCTATAGGTTCCAGTAGGATAGTAGACCTAGCTGTAGGTCTATAGGTTCCAGTAGGATAGTAGACCTAGCTGGTCTATAGGTTCCAGTAGGATAGTAGACCTAGCTGGTCTATAGGTTCCAGTAGGATAGTAGACCTAGCTGTAGGTCTATAGGTTCCAGTAGGATAGTAGACCTAGCTGTAGGTTCCAGTAGGATAGTAGACCTATCTGGTCTATAGGTTCCAGTAGGATAGTAGACCTAGCTGTAGGTCTATAGGTTCCAGTAGGATAGTAGACCTAGCTGTAGGTCTATAGGTTCCAGTAGGATAGTAGACCTAGCTGTAGGTCTATAGGTTCCAGTAGGATAGTAGACCTAGCTGGTCTATAGGTTCCAGTAGGATAGTAGACCTAGCTGTAGGTCTATAGGTTCCAGTAGGATAGTAGACCTAGCTGTAGGTCTATAGGTTCCAGTAGGATAGTAGACCTAGCTGGTCTATAGGTTCCAGTAGGATAGTAGACCTAGCTGTAGGTCTATAGGTTCCAGTAGGATAGTAGACCTAGCTGGTCTATAGGTTCCAGTAGGATAGTAAACCTAGCTGGTCTATAGGTTCCAGTAGAATAGTAGACCTAGCTGTAGGTCTATAGGTTCCAGTAGGATAGTAGACCTAGCTGTAGGTCTATAGGTTCCAGTAGGATAGTAGACCTAGCTGGTCTATAGGTTCCAGTAGGATAGTAGACCTAGCTGGTCTATAGGTTCCAGTAGGATAGTAGACCTAGCTGGTCTATAGGTTCCAGTAGGATAGTAGACCTAGCTGGTCTATAGGTTCCAGTAGGATAGTAGACCTAGCTGGTCTATAGGTTCCAGTAGGATAGTAGACCTAGCTGTAGGTCTATAGGTTCCAGTAGGATAGTAGACCTAGCTGGTCTATAGGTTCCAGTAGGATAGTAGACCTAGCTGGTCTATAGGTTCCAGTAGGATAGTAGACCTAGCTGTAGGTCTATAGGTTCCAGTAGGATAGTAGACCTAGCTGTAGGTTCCAGTAGGATAGTAGACCGAGCTGGTCTATAGGTTCCAGTAGGATAGTAGACCTGGCTGGGTCTATAGGTTCCTAGCTGTAGGTCTATAGGTTCCAGTAGGATAGTAGACCTAGCTGTAGGTCTATAGGTTCCAGTAGGATAGTAGACCTAGCTGTAGGTCTATAGGTTCCAGTAGGATAGTAGACCTAGCTGGTCTATAGGTTCCAGTAGGATAGTAGACCTAGCTGTAGGTCTATAGGTTCCAGTAGGATAGTAAACCTAGCTGGTCTATAGGTTCCAGTAGGATAGTAGACCTAGCTGGTCTATAGGTACCAGTAGGATAGTAGACCTAGCTGTAGGTCTATAGGTTCCAGTAGGATAGTAGACCTAGCTGTAGGTCTATAGGTTCCAGTAGGATAGTAGACCTAGCTGGTCTATAGGTTCCAGTAGGATAGTAGACCTAGCTGGTCTATAGGTTCCAGTAGGATAGTAGACCTAGCTGGTCTATAGGTTCCAGTAGGATAGTAGACATAGCTGGTCTATAGGTTCCAGTAGGATAGTAGACCTAGCTGGTCTATAGGTTCCAGTAGGATAGTAGACCTAGCTGTAGGTCTATAGGTTCCAGTAGGATAGTAGACCTAGCTGTAGGTCTATAGGTTCCAGTAGGATAGTAGACCTAGCTGGTCTATAGGTTCCAGTAGGATAGTAGACCTAGCTGTAGGTCTATAGGTTCCAGTAGGATAGTAGACCTAGCTGTAGGTCTATAGGTTCCAGTAGGATAGTAGACCTAGCTGTAGGTCTATAGGTTCCAGTAGGATAGTAGACCTAGCTGTAGGTCTATAGGTTCCAGTAGGATAGTAGACCTAGCTGGTCTATAGGTTCCAGTAGGATAGTAGACCTAGCTGTAGGTCTATAGGTTCCAGTAGGATAGTAGACCTAGCTGGTCTATAGGTTCCAGTAGGATAGTAGACCTAGCTGTAGGTCTATAGGTTCCAGTAGGATAGTAGACCTAGCTGGTCTATAGGTTCCAGTAGGATAGTAGACCTAGCTGGTCTATAGGTTCCAGTAGGATAGTAGACCTAGCTGGTCTATAGGTTCCAGTAGGATAGTAGACATAGCTGGTCTATAGGTTCCAGTAGGATAGTAGACCTAGCTGGTCTATAGGTACCAGTAGGATAGTAGACCTAGCTGTAGGTCTATAGGTTCCAGTAGGATAGTAGACCTAGCTGTAGGTCTATAGGTTCCAGTAGGATAGTAGACCTAGCTGGTCTATAGGTTCCAGTAGGATAGTAGACCTAGCTGTAGGTCTATAGGTTCCAGTAGGATAGTAGACCTAGCTGGTCTATAGGTTCCAGTAGGATAGTAGACCTAGCTGTAGGTCTATAGGTTCCAGTAGGATAGTAGACCTAGCTGTAGGTCTATAGGTTCCAGTAGGATAGTAGACCTAGCTGTAGGTCTATAGGTTCCAGTAGGATAGTAGACCTAGCTGGTCTATAGGTTCCAGTAGGATAGTAGACCTAGCTGGTCTATAGGTTCCAGTAGGATAGTAGACCTAGCTGTAGGTCTATAGGTTCCAGTAGGATAGTAGACCTAGCTGTAGGTCTATAGGTTCCAGTAGGATAGTAGACCTAGCTGGTCTATAGGTTCCAATAGGATAGTAGACCTAGCTGGTCTATAGGTTCCAGTAGGATAGTAGACCTAGCTGGTCTATAGGTTCCAGTAGGATAGTAGACCTAGCTGGTCTATAGGTTCCAGTAGGACAGTAGACCTAGCTGGTCTATAGGTTCCAGTAGGATAGTAGACCTAGCTGTAGGTCTATAGGTTCCAGTAGGATAGTAGACCTAGCTGGTCTATAGGTTCCAGTAGGATAGTAGACCTAGCTGGTCTATAGGTTCCAGTAGGATAGTAGACCTAGCTGTAGGTCTATAGGTTCCAGTAGGATAGTAGACCTAGCTGTAGGTCTATAGGTTCCAGTAGGATAGTAGACCTAGCTGGTCTATAGGTTCCAGTAGGATAGTAGACCTAGCTGTAGGTCTATAGGTTCCAGTAGGATAGTAGACCTAGCTGTAGGTCTATAGGTTCCAGTAGGATAGTAGACCTAGCTGTAGGTCTATAGGTTCCAGTAGGATAGTAGACCTAGCTGTAGGTCTATAGGTTCCAGTAGGATAGTAGACCTAGCTGTAGGTCTATAGGTTCCAGTAGGATAGTTCCAGACCTAGCTGTAGGTCTATAGGTTCCAGTAGGATAGTAGACCTAGCTGGTCTATAGGTTCCAGGATAGGACCTAGCTGTAGGTCTAGGTTCCAGTAGGATAGGCTGGTCTATAGGTTCCAGTAGGATAGTAGACCTAGCTGGTCTATAGGTTCCAGTAGGATAGTAGACCTAGCTGTAGGTCTATAGGTTCCAGTAGGATAGTAGACCTAGCTGGGTTCCAGTAGGATAGTAGACCTAGCTGGTCTATAGGTTCCAGTAGGATAGTAGACCTAGCTGTAGGTCTATAGGTTCCAGTAGGATAGTAGACCTAGCTGTAGGTCTATAGGTTCCAGTAGGATAGTAGACCTAGCTGTAGGTCTATAGGTTCCAGTAGGATAGTAGACCTAGCTGGTCTATAGGTTCCAGTAGGATAGTAGACCTAGCTGTAGGTCTATAGGTTCCAGTAGGATAGTAGACCTAGCTGGTCTATAGGTTCCAGTAGGATAGTAGACCTAGCTGGTCTATAGGTTCCAGTAGGATAGTAGACCTAGCTGTAGGTCTATAGGTTCCAGTAGGATAGTAGACCTAGCTGTAGGTCTATAGGTTCCAGTAGGATAGTAGACCTAGCTGGTCTATAGGTTCCAGTAGGATAGTAGACCTAGCTGGTCTATCTAGGTTCCAGTAGGATAGTAGACCTAGCTGGTCTATAGGTTCCAGTAGGATAGTAGACCTAGCTGGTCTATAGGTTCCAGTAGGATAGTAGACCTAGCTGGTCTATAGGTTCCAGTAGGATAGTAGACCTAGCTGTAGGTCTATAGGTTCCAGTAGGATAGTAGACCTAGCTGTAGGTCTATAGGTTCCAGTAGGATAGTAGACCTAGCTGGTCTATAGGTTCCAGTAGGATAGTAGACCTAGCTGTAGGTCTATAGGTTCCAGTAGGATAGTAGACCTAGCTGTAGGTCTATAGGTTCCAGTAGGATAGTAGACCTAGCTGTAGGTCTATAGGTTCCAGTAGGATAGTAGACCTAGCTGTAGGTCTATAGGTTCCAGTAGGATAGTAGACCTAGCTGGTCTATAGGTTCCAGTAGGATAGTAGACCTAGCTGTAGGTCTATAGGTTCCAGTAGGATAGTAGACCTAGCTGGTCTAGGTCTAGGTTCCAGTAGGATAGTAGACCTAGCTGTAGGTCTATAGGTTCCAGTAGGATAGTAGACCTAGCTGGTCTATAGGTTCCAGTAGGATAGTAGACCTAGCTGGTCTATAGGTTCCAGTAGGATAGTAGACCTAGCTGGTCTATAGGTTCCAGTAGGATAGTAGACATAGCTGGTCTATAGGTTCCAGTAGGATAGTAGACCTAGCTGGTCTATAGGTTCCAGTAGGATAGTAGACCTAGCTGTAGGTCTATAGGTTCCAGTAGGATAGTAGACCTAGCTGTAGGTCTATAGGTTCCAGTAGGATAGTAGACCTAGCTGGTCTATAGGTTCCAGTAGGATAGTAGACCTAGCTGTAGGTCTATAGGTTCCAGTAGGATAGTAGACCTAGCTGGTCTATAGGTTCCAGTAGGATAGTAGACCTAGCTGTAGGTCTATAGGTTCCAGTAGGATAGTAGACCTAGCTGTAGGTCTATAGGTTCCAGTAGGATAGTAGACCTAGCTGTAGGTCTATAGGTTCCAGTAGGATAGTAGACCTAGCTGGTCTATAGGTTCCAGTAGGATAGTAGACCTAGCTGGTCTATAGGTTCCAGTAGGATAGTAGACCTAGCTGTAGGTCTATAGGTTCCAGTAGGATAGTAGACCTAGCTGTAGGTCTATAGGTTCCAGTAGGATAGTAGACCTAGCTGGTCTATAGGTTCCAGTAGGATAGTAGACCTAGCTGGTCTATAGGTTCCAGTAGGATAGTAGACCTAGCTGGTCTATAGGTTCCAGTAGGATAGTAGACCTAGCTGGTCTATAGGTTCCAGTAGGATAGTAGACCTAGCTGGTCTATAGGTTCCAGTAGGATAGTAGACCTAGCTGTAGGTCTATAGGTTCCAGTAGGATAGTAGACCTAGCTGGTCTATAGGTTCCAGTAGGATAGTAGACCTAGCTGGTCTATAGGTTCCAGTAGGATAGTAGACCTAGCTGTAGGTCTATAGGTTCCAGTAGGATAGTAGACCTAGCTGGATAGGTCTATAGGTTCCAGTAGGATAGTAGACCTAGCTGGTCTATAGGTTCCAGTAGGATAGTAGACCTAGCTGTAGGTCTATAGGTTCCAGTAGGATAGTAGACCTAGCTGTAGGTCTATAGGTTCCAGTAGGATAGTAGACCTAGCTGTAGGTCTATAGGTTCCAGTAGGATAGTAGACCTAGCTGTAGGTCTATAGGTTCCAGTAGGATAGTAGACCTAGCTGTAGGTCTATAGGTTCCAGTAGGATAGTAGACCTAGCTGTAGGTCTATAGGTTCCAGTAGGATAGTAGACCTAGCTGGTCTATAGGTTCCAGTAGGATAGTAGACCTAGCTGTAGGTCTATAGGTTCCAGTAGGATAGTAGACCTAGCTGGTCTATAGGTTCCAGTAGGATAGTAGACCTAGCTGGTCTATAGGTTCCAGTAGGATAGTAGACCTAGCTGTAGGTCTATAGGTTCCAGTAGGATAGTAGACCTAGCTGGTCTATAGGTTCCAGTAGGATAGTAGACCTAGCTGGTCTATAGGTTCCAGTAGGATAGTAGACCTAGCTGTAGGTCTATAGGTTCCAGTAGGATAGTAGACCTAGCTGGGTCTATAGGTTCCAGTAGGATAGTAGACCTAGCTGGTCTAGGTTCCAGTAGGATAGTAGACCTAGCTGGTCTATAGGTTCCAGTAGGATAGTAGACCTAGCTGGTCTATAGGTTCCAGTAGGATAGTAGACCTAGCTGTAGGTCTATAGGTTCCAGTAGGATAGTAGACCTAGCTGTAGGTCTATAGGTTCCAGTAGGATAGTAGACCTAGCTGGTCTATAGGTTCCAGTAGGATAGTAGACCTAGCTGTAGGTCTATAGGTTCCAGTAGGATAGTAGACCTAGCTGTAGGTCTATAGGTTCCAGTAGGATAGTAGACCTAGCTGTAGGTCTATAGGTTCCAGTAGGATAGTAGACCTAGCTGGTCTATAGGTTCCAGTAGGATAGTAGACCTAGCTGTCTAGGTTCCAGTAGGATAGTAGACCTAGCTGTAGGTCTATAGGTTCCAGTAGGATAGTAGACCTAGCTGGTCTATAGGTTCCAGTAGGATAGTAGACCTAGCTGGTCTATAGGTTCCAGTAGGATAGTAGACCTAGCTGTAGGTCTATAGGTTCCAGTAGGATAGTAGACCTAGCTGGTCTATAGGTTCCAGTAGGATAGTAGACCTAGCTGGTCTATAGGTTCCAGTAGGATAGTAGACCTAGCTGTAGGTCTATAGGTTCCAGTAGGATAGTAGACCTAGCTGTAGGTCTATAGGTTCCAGTAGGATAGTAGACCTAGCTGGGTCTATAGGTTCCAGTAGGATAGTAGACCTAGCTGTAGGTCTATAGGTTCCAGTAGGATAGTAGACCTAGCTGTTGGTCTATAGGTTCCAGTAGGATAGTAGACCTAGCTGTTGGTCTATAGGTTCCAGTAGGATAGTAGACCTAGCTGGTCTATAGGTTCCAGTAGGATAGTAGACCTAGCTGGTCTATAGGTTCCAGTAGGATAGTAGACCTAGCTGGGTCTATAGGTACCAGTAGGATAGTAGACCTAGCTGTAGGTCTATAGGTACCAGTAGGATAGTAGACCTAGCTGGTCTATAGGTTCCAGGATAGGATAGCTGGTCTAGAGGTTCCAGTAGGATAGCTAGCTGTCTATAGGTTCCAGTAGGATAGTAGACCTAGCTGGTCTATAGGTTCCAGTAGGATAGTAGACCTAGCTGGTCTATAGGTTCCAGTAGGATAGTAGACCTAGCTGGTCTATAGGTTCCAGTAGGATAGTAGACATAGCTGGTCTTTGTCTTCCTTGGCACTCAGCCAGTTGCTTCCTGTGTTCTGGTGAATCACGTCCCCTCTGTCCTTCCCGTCTTCAAGGACGCAGGGTTGTGAAGGCCATAGCTCCCTGGGGCCCCATGGTACCACTTCTTCTTTCTCACCCACACATCCCTCTCTTTCTGTGTGCTCAAGGATGAATCAGAGCATTCGCATTAAGTGTTTTCACAGCAGACTAAATTCACTCCCTGGGGTCAGGGTCAAGTGTGTGTTCCTGAAAGAGTATGAATTATTTAACAGACAGTTAGCCGGTAGCCAGGTAGTCTGACAGCCAGCCGTTAGCCAGGTAATCTGACAGCCAGCCGTTAGCCAGGTATAGTCTGACAGCCAGCCGTTAGCCAGGTATAGTCTGACAGCTAGCCTTTAGCCAGGTAGTCTGACAGCTAGCCGTTAGCCAGGTAGTCTGACAGCTAGCCGTTAGCCAGGTATAGTCTGACAGCTAGCCGTTAGCCAGGTATAGTCTGACAGCTAGCCGTTAGCCAGGTATAGTCTGACAGCTAGCCTTTAGCCAGGTATAGTCTGACAGCTAGCCGTTAGCCAGGTATAGTCTGACAGCTAGCCGTTAGCCAGGTATAGTCTGACAGCTAGCCGTTAGCCAGGTATAGTCTGACAGCTAGTCGTTAGCCAGGTATAGTCTGACAGCTTGCCTTTAGCCAGGTATAGTCTGACAGCTAGCCTTTAGCCAGGTATAGTCTGACAGCTAGCCGTTAGCCAGGGCCATTTGTAGTGCCCTACTATTAACCAGGGTCCTTTGTAGTGCCCTACTTTTAACCAGGGCCCTTTGTAGTGCCCTACTTTTAACCAGGGCCCTTTGTAGTGCCCTACTTTTAACCAGGGCCCTTTGTAGTGCCCTACTTTTAACCAGGGCCCTTTGTAGTGCCCTACTTTTAACCAGGGCCCTTTGTAGTGCCCTACTTTTAACCAGGGCCCACAGGGTTCTATATCGGAATAGGATGCCATTTGGGGCTCAGACATTGACTATTGTCTCATGACTTGTGGTTTGTGTAAAATACGCAGAACATATATATATATTTAAACACCACAGTGTTTTCTGCAAACCGTAAACCCTGACATAGTGATGTGTCAGTGCACCCCCCATTCATTAGAAAAGTGTTGAAATGTCGTGACAACATCCGTTGATAGAGGGAAAAAAAGCTGTCATGTGACAGAGACTGTCATGTTATTAAATAGCAGACCCAGTTGTACAGAACACTCCACTCTGCTGTAGGACAGTCTGTATGTCAGTCACAACCCAACTGGGACCATGACAACCATCATGATAACAGTACTGATGCTCTTCATTCAAACCACCCTGGGGGCTCCTGAAACAGGTCTGTTGTTCATCTCATTGGTTATTAGTTTACACCTGAAACAGGTCTGTTGTTCATCTCATTGGTTATTAGTTTACACCTGAAACAGGTCTGTTGTTCATCTCATTGGTTATTAGTTTACACCTGAAACAGGTCTGTTGTTCATCTCATTGGTTATTAGTTTACACCTGAAACAGGTCTGTTGTTCATCTCATTGGTTATTAGTTTACACCTGAAACAGGTCTGTTGTTCATCTCATTGGTTATTAGTTTACACCTGAAACAGGTCTGTTGTTCATCTCATTGGTTATTAGTTTACACCTGAAACAGGTCTGTTGTTCATCAATCAAATGTATTTCTAAAGCCCTTTTCAATCAGCCAATGTCACAAAGTGATATACAGAAATCCAGCCTAAAACCCCAACAGCAAGCGACATAGAAGCACGGTGGCTAGGAAAAACTCCCTAGAAAGGCCTCTTCTGGCTGTGCTAGATTGAGATTATAACAGAACATGGCCAAGATGTTCAAACGTTCATAAATGACCAGCAGGTCAAATAATAATAATAATAATAATAATAATAATAATAATAATCACAGTGGTTGTAGAGGGTGCAACAGGTCAGAACCTCAGGAATAAATGTCAGTTGGCTTTTCATAGCAGAGCATTCAGAGTTAGAGACAGCAGGTGGTAGAGAGAGAGTCAAAAACAGCAGGTCCGGGACAGGTAGCACATCCAGTGAACAGGTCAAGGTTCCATAGCTACAAGCAGAACAGTTGAAATTGGAGCAGCAGCACGACCAGGTGGACTGGGGACAGCAAGGAGTCAGTGACACAATCCACTCAAATGATGCAACCCTCCTAGGGACAGCATGGAAGAGCACTAGTAAACCAGTGACTCAGCCCCCATAATAGGGTCAGAGGCAAATAATCCCAGCGGAGAGAGACAAGGGCGGTTCGTCGCTCCAGTGCCTTTCCTTTCACCTTCGCATCCCTGGGCCAGACTACACTCAATCATAGGACCTGCTGAAGAGATGAGTCTTCAAAAAAAGTAAAGACTTACAGGTCGAGAACGAATCTGCGTCTCTCACATGGATAGGCAGACCATTCCATAAAGATGTAGCTCTATAGGAAAAAGCCCTGCCTCCAGATGTTTGCTTAGAAATACTAGGGACAATAAGGAGGCCTGCATGTCGCCCTATGACAGTGTTATGTAGCCCTATGACAGTGTTATGTAGCCCTATGACAGTGTTGTGTAGCCCTATGACAGTGTTATATAGCTCTATGACAGTGTTATGTAGCCCTATGACAGTGTTGTGTAGCCCTATGACAGTGTTATGTAGCCCTATGACAGTGTTATGTAGCCCTATGACAGTGTTTTATATAGCTCTATAACAGTGTTATGTAGCCCTATGACAGTGTTGTGTAGCCCTATGACAGTGTTTTATATAGCTCTATACCAGTGTTATGTAGCTCTATGACAGTGTTTTATATAGCCCTATGACAGTGTTATGTAGCCCCATGACAGTGTTGTGTAGCCCTATGACAGTGTTGTATAGCTCTATAACAGTGTTATGTAGCCCTATGACAGTGTTTTATATAGCTCTATAACATTGTTATGTAGCCCTATGACAGTGTAATATAGCCCTATAACAGTGTTATGTAGCCCTATGACAGTGTTTTATATAGCTCTATAACAGTGTTATGTAGCCCTGTGACAGTGTTTTATATAGCCCTATGACAGTGTTATGTAGCCCTGTGACAGTGTTATGTAGCCCTATGACAGTGTTTTATATAGCTCTATAACAGTGTTATGTAGCCCTATGACAGTGTTTTATATAGCTCTATAACAGTGTTATGTAGCCCTATGACAGTGTTTTATATAGCCCTATGACAGTGTTATGTAGCCCTGTGACAGTGTTATGTAGCCCTATGACAGTGTTTTATAAAGCTCTATAACAGTGTTATGTAGCCCTATGACAGTGTTTATATAGCTCTATAACAGTGTTATGTAGCCCTATGACGGTGTTTATATTGCTCTATAACAGTGTTATGTAGCCCTATGACAGTGTATTATATAGCTCTATACCAGTGTTATGTAGACCTATGACAGTGTTATGTAGCTCCATAACAGTGTTATGTAGCCCCATGACAGTGTTGTGTAGCCCTATGACAGTGTTGTATAGCTCTATAACAGTGTTATGTAGCCCTATGACAGTGTTTTATAAAGCTCTATAACAGTGTTATGTAGCCCTATGACAGTGTTGTATAGCTCTATAACAGTGTTATGTAGCACTATGACAGTGTTTTATATAGCCCTATGACAGTGTTATGTAGCCCTATGACAGTGTTATATAGCTCTATAACAGTGTTATGTAGCTCTATGACAGTGTTTTGTAGCCCTATGACAGTGTTTTATAAACCTTTATAACAGTGTTGTGTAGCACTATGACAGTGTTATATAGCTCCATAACAGTGTTATGTAGCACTATGACAGTGTTTTATATAGCTCTATAACAGTGTTATTTAGCCCTATGACAGTGTTATATAGCTCTATAACAGTGTTATGTAGCTCTATGACAGTGTTTTATACAGCTCTATAACAGTGTTATGCAGCACTATGACAGTGTTTTATATAGCTCTGTGGCAGTGTTATGTAGCCCTATGACAGTGTAATATAGCTCTATAACAGTGTTATGTAGCCCCATGACAGTGTTTTATATAGCTCTATAACAGTGTTATGTATCCCTGTGACAGTGTTATGTAGCCCTATGACAGTGTTTTATATAGCCCTATGACAGTGTTATGTAGCCCTGTGACAGTGTTATGTAGCCCTATGACAGTGTTTTATATAGCTCTATAACAGTGTTATGTAGCCCTATGACAGTGTTTTATATAGCTCTATAACAGTGTTATGTAGCCCTATGACGGTGTTTTATATTGCTCTATAACAGTGTTATGTAGCCCTATGACAGTGTATTATATAGCTCTATACCAGTGTTATGTAGACCTATGACAGTGTTATGTAGCTCCATAGCAGTGTTGTATAGCTCTATAACAGTGTTATGTAGCCCTATGACAGTGTTTTATAAAGCTCTATAACAGTGTTATGTAGCCCTATGACAGTGTTGTATAGCTCTATAACAGTGTTATGTAGCACTATGACAGTGTTTTATATAGCCCTATGACAGTGTTATGTAGCCCTATGACAGTGTTATATAGCTCTATAACAGTGTTATGTAGCTCTATGACAGTGTATTATATAGCTCTATACCAGTGTTATGTAGACCTATGACAGTGTTATGTAGCTCCATAACAGTGTTATGTAGCCCCATGACAGTGTTGTGTAGCCCTATGACAGTGTTGTATAGCTCTATAATAGTGTTATGTAGCCCTATGACAGTGTTTTATATAGCTCTAGAACAGTGTTATGTAGCCCTATGACGGTGTTTTATATTGCTCTATAACAGTGTTATGTAGCCCTATGACAGTGTATTATATAGCTCTATACCAGTGTTATGTAGACCTATGACAGTGTTATGTAGCTCCATAACAGTGTTATGTAGCCCCATGACAGTGTTGTGTAGCCCTATGACAGTGTTGTATAGCTCTATAACAGTGTTATGTAGCCCTATGACAGTGTTTTATAAAGCTCTATAACAGTGTTATGTAGCCCTATGACAGTGTTGTATAGCTCTATAACAGTGTTATGTAGCACTATGACAGTGTTTTATATAGCCCTATGACAGTGTTATGTAGCCCTGTGACAGTGTTTTATATAGCCCTATGACAGTGTTATGTAGCCCTGTGACAGTGTTATGTAGCCCTATGACAGTGTTTTATAGTGCTCTATAACAGTGTTATGTAGCCCTATGACAGTGTTGTGTAGCCCTATGACAGTGTTTTATATAGCTCTATAACAGTGTTATGTAGCTCTATGACAGTGTTTTATATAGCCCTATGACAGTGTTATGTAGCCCCATGACAGTGTTGTGTAGCCCTATGACAGTGTTGTATAGCTCTATAACAGTGTTTGTAGCCCTATGACAGTGTTTTATATAGCTCTATAACATTGTTATGTAGCCCTATGACAGTGTAATATAGCCCTATAACAGTGTTATGTAGCCCTATGACAGTGTTTTATATAGCTCTATAACAGTGTTATGTAGCCCTGTGACAGTGTTTTATATAGCCCTATGACAGTGTTATGTAGCCCTGTGACAGTGTTATGTAGCCCTATGACAGTGTTTTATATAGCTCTATAACAGTGTTATGTAGCCCTATGACAGTGTTTTATATAGCTCTATAACAGTGTTATGTAGCCCTATGACAGTGTTTTATATAGCCCTATGACAGTGTTATGTAGCCCTGTGACAGTGTTATGTAGCCCTATGACAGTGTTTTATAAAGCTCTATAACAGTGTTATGTAGCCCTATGACAGTGTTTATATAGCTCTATAACAGTGTTATGTAGCCCTATGACAGTGTTTATATTGCTCTATAACAGTGTTATGTAGCCTATGACAGTGTATTATATAGCTCTATACCAGTGTTATGTAGACCTATGACAGTGTTATGTAGCTCCATAACAGTGTTATGTAGCCCCATGACAGTGTTGTGTAGCCCTATGACAGTGTTGTATAGCTCTATAACAGTGTTGTATAGCTCTATAACAGTGTTATGTAGCCCTATGACAGTGTTTTATAAAGCTCTATAACAGTGTTATGTAGCCCTATGACAGTGTTGTATAGCTCTATAACAGTGTTATGTAGCACTATGACAGTGTTTTATATAGCCCTATGACAGTGTTATGTAGCCCTATGACAGTGTTATATAGCTCTATAACAGTGTTATGTAGCTCTATGACAGTGTTATGTAGCCCTATGACAGTGTTTTATAAACCTTTATAACAGTGTTGTGTAGCGCTATGGCAGTGTTATATAGCTCCATAACAGTGTTATGTAGCACTATGACAGTGTTTTATATAGCTCTATAACAGTGTTATTTAGCCCTATGACAGTGTTATATAGCTCTATAACAGTGTTATGTAGCTCTATGACAGTGTTTTATACAGCTCTATAACAGTGTTATGCAGCACTATGACAGTGTTTTATATAGCTCTGTGGCAGTGTTATGTAGCCCTATGACAGTGTAATATAGCTCTATAACAGTGTTATGTAGCCCCATGACAGTGTTTTATATAGCTCTATAACAGTGTTATGTAGCCCTGTGACAGTGTTATGTAGCCCTATGACAGTGTTTTATATAGCCCTATGACAGTGTTATGTAGCCCTGTGACAGTGTTATGTAGCCCTATGACAGTGTTTTATATAGCTCTATAACAGTGTTATGTAGCCCTATGACAGTGTTTTATATAGCTCTATAACAGTGTTATGTAGCCCTATGACAGTGTTTTATATAGCTCTATAACAGTGTTATGTAGACCTATGACAGTGTATTATATAGCTCTATACCAGTGTTATGTAGACCTATGACAGTGTTATGTAGCTCCATAGCAGTGTTGTATAGCTCTATAACAGTGTTATGTAGCCCTATGACAGTGTTTTATAAAGCTCTATAACAGTGTTATGTAGCCCTATGACAGTGTTGTATAGCTCTATAACAGTGTTATGTAGCACTATGACAGTGTTTTATATAGCCCTATGACAGTGTTATGTAGCCCTATGACAGTGTTATATAGCTCTATAACAGTGTTATGTAGCCCTATGACAGTGTATTATATAGCTCTATACCAGTGTTATGTAGACCTATGACAGTGTTATGTAGCTCCATAACAGTGTTATGTAGCCCCATGACAGTGTTGTGTAGCCCTATGACAGTGTTGTATAGCTCTATAATAGTGTTATGTAGCCCTATGACAGTGTTTTATATAGCTTAGAACAGTGTTATGTAGCCCTATGACGGTGTTTTATATTGCTCTATAACAGTGTTATGTAGCCCCTATGACAGTGTAATGCAGATAAGCTCTATACCAGTGTTATGTAGACCATGACAGTGGTAGCTCCATAACAGTGTTATGTAGCCCCATGACAGTGTTGTGTAGCCCTATGACAGTGTTGTATAGCTCTATAACAGTGTTATGTAGCCCTATGACAGTGTTTTATAAAGCTCTATAACAGTGTTATGTAGCCCTATGACAGTGTTGTATAGCTCTATAACAGTGTTATGTAGCACTATGACAGTGTTTTATATAGCCCTATGACAGTGTTATGTAGCCCTATGACAGTGTTATATAGCTCTATAACAGTGTTATGTAGCTCTATGACAGTGTTTTATACAGCTCTATAACAGTGTTATGCAGCACTATGACAGTGTTTTATATAGCTCTATGGCAGTGTTATGTAGCCCTATGACAGTGTTTTATAAAGCTCTATAACAGTGTTGTGTAGCGCTATGGCAGTGTTATATAGCTCCATAACAGTGTTATGTAGCACTATGACAGTGTTTTATATAGCTCTATAACAGTGTTATTTAGCCCTATGACAGTGTTATATAGCTCTATAACAGTGTTATGTAGCTCTATGACAGTGTTTTATACAGCTCTATAACAGTGTTATGCAGCACTATGACAGTGTTTTATATAGCTCTGTGGCAGTGTTATGTAGCCCTATGACAGTGTAATATAGCTCTATAACAGTGTTATGTAGCCCTATGACAGTGTTTTTATAGCTTATAACAGTGTTATGTAGCCCTGTGACAGTGTTATGTAGCCCTAGACAGTGTTTTTATAGCCCTTGACAGTGTTATGTAGCCCTGTGACAGTGTTATGTACATATGACAGTGTTTTATATAGATCTATAACAGTGTTATGTAGCCCTATGACAGTGTTTTATATAGCTCTATAACAGTGTTAAGACCTATGACAGTGTTATGTAGCTCCAGAGCAGTGTTGTATAGCTTATAACAGTGTTATGTATCCCTATGACAGGTTTTATAAAGCTCTATAACAGTGTTATGTAGCCCTTACAGTGTTAAATATAACTCATAACAGTGTTATGTTCTATACAGTGTTTTATACAGCTTATAACAGTGTTATGCAGCACTATGACAGTGTTTTTATAGCTCTATGGCAGTGTTATGTAGCCCTATGACAGTGTTTTATAAAGCTCTATAACAGTGTTGTGTAGATTATGGCAGTGTTATATATATAACAGTACTATGTAGCCCTATGACAGTGTTTTATATAGCTCTGTGGCAGTGTTATGTAGCCCTATGCCAGTGTAATATAGCTCATCAGTGTTATGTAGCCCTATGACAGTGTTTTATAGATTGACAGTGTTATGTATATGACAGTGTTAGAGCCCTATGACAGTTTATAGCCCTTGACAGTGTTATGTAGCCCTATGACAGTGTTATGTAGCCCTAGACAGTGTTATTTATAGATTACAGT
This sequence comes from Oncorhynchus keta, assembly GCF_023373465.1. NCBI lineage: Eukaryota > Metazoa > Chordata > Actinopteri > Salmoniformes > Salmonidae > Oncorhynchus > Oncorhynchus keta. The sequence goes on along the minus strand of NC_068435.1, from coordinate 2,067,991 downwards.
GTTAAATATAGCCCTACGACAGTGTTATGTAGCCCTATGACAGTGTTATAGATTACAGTGTTAAATAGCCCTAACAGTGTTATGTAGCCCTATGACAGTGTTATGTAGCCCTTGACAGTGTTAAATATAGCCCTATGACAGTGTTATGTAGCCCTATGACAGTGTTATGTAGCCCTATGACAGTGTTATGTAGCCCTATGACAGTTTTTTAAGTAGCCCTATGACAGTGCTATGTAGCCCTATGACAGTGTTATGTAGCCCTATGACAGTGTTATGTAGCCCTATGACAGTGTTATGTAGCCCTATGACAGTGTTATGTAGCCCTATGACAGTGTTATGTAGCCCTACGACAGTGTTATGTAGCCCTACGACAGTGTTATGTAGCCCTATGACAGTGTTATGTAGCCCTATGACAGTGTTATGTAGCCCTACGACAGTGTTATGTAGCCCTATGACAGTGTTATGTAGCCCTACGACAGTGTTATGTAGCCCTACGACAGTGTTATGTAGCCCTACGACTGTTAAAAAGTCCTTATGAAAGAGGGTTCAATTAGAGTGTTCTAATGTTTGCCTATTATGTCAATGCTGGTTTGTGATTGTTGTAATTTTTCTTTGTAGACGGTCCCTTCAACCTCTTCAATGCAGAAAGTGGCATTAGACAGGAACAGGCACGCTGGGTGTCAGGAGGACGCCTCTACTACACCAACAACAGGAAGTGTGCTGGGGTTTCTGGGAAGACAGAGGGTAGTACGCTGGTGTCTTCTGACTGTGATGAGAAGTGCCTCCTCCAGCAGTGGGAGTGCAGTAACAACACACTGCTCGCATTGAAAGGACAGTCTCTGTACCTGCACATCAACGACAACAACGATGTGGTGTTGTCCAGAGACACGGGGCCTCGGAGTCGCTGGACCATCTCTGGAACAACGGACGGCCCCTGCTCAAGGACCCACAGAGGTACGGGATTAGAGTTACAAGGTTCTCATTTATTAGGATTCTAAAATGGATTTTAGACAAAATGGACAAAAGTCTCGACACACAACACAAGAAGCACGTTTCATATAACTACATCAGACAGTATATTTTATAGATTACAGGTTAAATATAACTACATCAGACAGTATATTTTATAGATTACAGGTTAATTATAACTACATCAGACAGTATATTTTATAGATTACAGGTTAAATATAACTACATCAGACAGTATATTTTACAGGTTAAATATAACTACATCAGACAGTATATTTGATAGATTACAGGTTAAATATAACTACATCAGACAGTATATTTTATAGATTACAGGTTAAATATAACTACATCAGACAGTATATTTTACAGGTTAAATATAACTACATCAGACAGTATATTTGATAGATTACAGGTTAAATATAACTACATCAGACAGTATATTTGATAGATTACAGGTTAAATATAACTACATCAGACAGTATATTTTATAGATTACAGGTTAAATATAACTACATCAGACAGTATATTTTATAGATTACAGGTTAAATATAACTACATCAGACAGTATATTTTATAGATTACAGGTTAAATATAACTACATCAGACAGTATATTTTACAGGTTAAATATAACTACATCAGACAGTATATTTTATAGATTACAGGTTAAATATAACTACATCAGACAGTATATTTTATAGATTACAGGTTAAATATAACTACATCAGACAGTATATTTTATAGATTACAGGTTAAATATAACTACATCAGACAGTATATTTTATAGATTACAGGTTAAATATAACTACATCAGACAGTATATTTTATAGATTACAGGTTAAATATAACTACATCAGACAGTATATTTTATAGATTACAGGTTAAATATAACTACATCAGACAGTATATTTTATAGATTACAGGTTAAATATAACTACATCAGACAGTATATTTTATAGATTACAGGTTAAATATAACTACATCAGACAGTATATTTTATAGATTAACAGGTTAAATATAACTACATCAGACAGTATATTTTATAGATTACAGGTTAAATATAACTACATCAGACAGTATATTTTATAGATTACAGGTTAAATATAACTACATCAGACAGTATATTTTATAGATTACAGTATATTTCAGACAGTATATTTTATAGAGATTACAGGTTAAATATAACTACATCAGACAGTATATTTTATAGATTACAGGTTAAATATAACTACATCAGACAGTATATTTGATAGATTACAGGTTAAATATAACTACATCAGACAGTATATTTTATAGATTACAGGTTAAATATAACTACATCAGACAGTATATTTTACAGGTTAAATATAACTACATCAGACAGTATATTTTATAGATTACAGGTTAATTATAACTACATCAGACAGTATATTTGATAGATTACAGGTTAAATATAACTACATCAGACAGTATATTTTACAGATTACAGGTTAATTATAACTACATCAGACAGTATATTTTATAGATTACAGGTTAAATATAACTACATCAGACAGTATATTTTATAGATTACAGGTTAAATATAACTACATCAGACAGTATATTTGATAGATTACAGGTTAAATATAACTACATCAGACAGTATATTTGATAGATTACAGGTTAAATATAACTACATCAGACAGTATATTTTATAGATTACAGGTTAAATATAACTACATCAGACAGTATATTTTACAGGTTAAATATAACTACATCAGACAGTATATTTTATAGATTACAGGTTAAATATAACTACATCAGACAGTATATTTTATAGATTACAGGTTAAATATAACTACATCAGACAGTATATTTTATAGATTACAGGTTAAATATAACTACATCAGACAGTATATTTGATAGATTACAGGTTAAATATAACTACATCAGACAGTATATTTTATAGATTACAGGTTAAATATAACTACATCAGACAGTATATTTGATAGATTACAGGTTAAATATAACTACATCAGACAGTATATTTTATAGATTACAGGTTAAATATAACTACATCAGACAGTATATTTTATAGATTACAGGTTAAATATAACTACATCAGACAGTATATTTTACAGGTTAAATATAACTACATCAGACAGTATATTTTATAGATTACAGGTTAAATATAACTACATCAGACAGTATATTTTATAGATTACAGGTTAAATATAACTACATCAGACAGTATATTTTACAGGTTAATTATAACTACATCAGACAGTATATTTTATAGGTTAAATATAACTACATCAGACAGTATATTTGATAGATTACAGGTTAAATATAACTACATCAGACAGTATATTTTATAGATTACAGGTTAAATATAACTACATCAGACAGTATATTTGATAGATTACAGGTTAAATATAACTACATCAGACAGTATATTTTATAGATTACAGGTTAAATATAACTACATCAGACAGTATATTTGATAGATTACAGGTTAAATATAACTACATCAGACAGTATATTTTATAGATTACAGGTTAAATATAACTACATCAGACAGTATATTTTATAGATTACAGGTTAAATATAACTACATCAGACAGTATATTTTATAGATTACAGGTTAAATATAACTACATCAGACAGTATATTTTATAGATTACAGGTTAAATATAACTACATCAGACAGTATATTTTATAGATTACAGGTTAAATATAACTACATCAGACAGTATATTTTACAGGTTAAATATAACTACATCAGACAGTATATTTTATAGATTACAGGTTAAATATAACTACATCAGACAGTATATTTTATAGATTACAGGTTAAATATAACTACATCAGACAGTATATTTTATAGATTAAATATAACTACATCAGACAGTATATTTTACAGGTTAAATAAATTTTATTGAAATGTTGACATATTGACATTTTTCCCTGAGAATCTACAACGTACAGTAACACAGAGAAAGAGACACACTAACAGAGAGAAAGAGACACACAGAGAGAGAGACACTCACAGAGAGAGAGACACTCACAGAGAGAGAGACACTCACAGAGAAAGAGACACACTCACAGAGAGAGAGACACTCACAGAGAGAGAGACACACTCACAGAGAGAAAGAGACACACTAACAGAGAAAAGAGAACTCACAGAGACACTCACAGAGAAAGAGACACACTCACAGAGAAAGAGACACACTCACAGAGAAAGAGACACACTCACAGAGAGAAAGAGACACTCACAGAGAGAGAGACACACTCACAGAGAAAGAGAAAGACACACACTAACAGAGAGAAAGAGACACTCACAGAGAAAGAGACACACTCACAGAGAAAGAGACACACTCACAGAGAGAGAGACACTCACAGAGAGAGAGACACTCACAGAGAGAGAGACACTCACAGAGAGAGAGACACACTCACAGAGAAAGAGACACACTCACAGAGAAAGAGACACACTAACAGAGAGAAAGAGACACTCACAGAGAAAGAGACACACTCACAGAGAAAGAGACACACTAACAGAGAGAAAGAGACACTCACAGAGAAAGAGACACACTCACAGAGAAAGAGACACACTCACAGAGAGAGACACTCACAGAGAGAGACACTCACAGAGAGAGAGACACACTCACAGAGAAAGAGAGAGACACTTACAGAGAAAGAGAGAGACACACTAACAGAGAGAAAGAGACACACTCACAGAGAAAGAGACACACTCACAGAGAAAGAGACACACTCTCACAGAGAAAGAGAGAGACACTCACAAAGAAAGCGAGAAACACTCACAGAGAAAGAGAGAGACACTCACAGCCAGTGGCCTGTAAGAGTCTTAGTATAGAAAGTCATGTTCCCCAACAAGGTCACACAGGGAGGCAAGATGGCAGACACACAAATATAGTAAAACCCTTTGGGTCTAAAACCCACGTCGCACGTCCCACTGAACTACATACAGATCACACAGTAACCCCTGTCCCTTTTTCAGAACTCTTTACCATCGAAGGAAACGCATTTGGGCGTCCCTGTCAGTTTCCTTTCCTGTACAAAGACCAATGGTATGGAGACTGCACCTTGGTAGACTCCTCTGATAGACGGCTTTGGTGTGCCATTGAAACAAACTACCAAGACAATGAACTGTGGGGCAACTGTCCATCCAAATGTGAGTATTGCGTCTATTACTTACTGTGTCAATATACACAGCTGTTTAGATGCCTCTCTCTCTCTCTCTCTCTCTCTCTCTCTCTCTCTCTCTCTCTCTCTCTCTCTCTCTGTCTCTGTCTGTCTGTCTGTCTGTCTGTCTGTCTGTCTGTCTGTCTGTCTGTCTGTCTGTCTGTCTGTCTGTCTGTCTGTCTGTCTGTCTGTCTGTCTGTCTGTCTCTCTCTCTCTGTCTCTCTCTCTCTCTCTCTCTCTCTCTCTCTCTCTGTCTCTCTCTCTCTCTCTCTCTCTCTCTCTCTCTGTCTCTCTCTCTGTCTCTGTCTCTGTCTCTGTCTCTGTCTCTGTCTCTGTCTCTGTCTCTGTCTCTGTCTCTGTCTCTCTCTCTGTCTCTGTCTCTGTCTCTGTCTCTGTCTCTCTCTCTCTCTCTGTCTCTGTCTCTCTCTCTCTCTCTCTCTCTCTCTCTCTCTCTCTCTCTCTCTCTCTCTCTCTCTCTCTCTCTCTCTCTCTCTCTGTCTCTCTCTCTCTCTCTCTCTCTCTCTCTCTCTCTCTCTCTCTCTCTCTCTGTCTCTGTCTCTGTCTCTGTCTCTGTCTCTCTCTCTCTCTCTCTCTCTCTCTCTTGGTTTTATTGTCATGATAACCATATGTTAACGTTGCCAAGGGAAGTGAAATGGATAAAAAGTGAACAGTAAACATTACACTCACACAATTTCCATAATAATAAAGACATTTCAAATGTCATATTATGTCTATATACATTGTCGTAACGTTGTGCAAATAGTTAAAGTAGAAAGGGGAAAATAAATCTTCACCGAATCTTCACTGGTTGCCCTTTTCTTGTGGCAACAGGTCACAAATCTATTTCATGTGTCTCTAATATGGTCATACATTGGGCAGGAGGTGAGGAAGTGCAGCTCAGTTTCCACCTCATGTTGTGGGTAGTGTGCCAATAGCCTGTCTTCTCTTGATAGCCAGGTCTGCCTACGGCGGCCTTTCTCAATAGCAAGGCTTTGCTCTCTGAGTCTGAACATCTCTCCCCCATCCCTCTGCAGCTACGGAGCATTGGCATAAGAACCCGGTCACAGGTGCATTCTACCAGGTGAACCTCCACTCTGCCCTGACCTGGCACCAGGCTCGGACCAGCTGCCAACAGCAGGGAGCAGACATGGCCTCAATCACCGAACCCCTCGAGCAGACCTATTTAGCAGGTAGCGCCACCCGGTGGCCATGCGCACATATATCAGGCGTGTCACACTCAAGTAGTGTGTTTATTAGTGTACTGTTCATGTACCAGTGTGTTTATTAGTGTACTGTTCATGTACCAGTGTGTTTATTAGTGTACTGTTCATGTACCAGTGTGTATATTAGTGTACTGTTCATGTACCAGTGTGTTTATTAGTGTACTGTTCATGTACCAGTGTGTTTATTAGTGTACTGTTCATGTACCAGTGTGTTTATTAGTGTACTGTTCATGTACCAGTGTGTATATTAGTGTACTGTCCATGTACTAGTGTGTTTATTCGTGTACTGTTCATCTACTAGTGTGTTTATTAGTGTACTGTTCATGTACTACTGAGTTTATTAGTGTACTGTTCATGTACCAGTGTGTTTATTGTGTACTGTTCATGTACCAGTGTGTTTATTAGTGTACTGTTCATGTACTACTGAGTTTATTAGTGTACTGTTCATGTACCAGTGTGTTTATTGTGTACTGTTCATGTACCAGTGTGTTTATTAGTGTACTGTTCATGTACCAGTGTGTTTATTAGTGTACTGTTCATCTACTAGTGTGTTTATTAGTGTACTGTTCATGTACTACTGAGTTTATTAGTGTACTGTTCATGTACCAGTGTGTTTATTGTGTACTGTTCATGTACCAGTGTGTTTATTAGTGTACTGTTCATGTACTACTGAGTTTATTAGTGTACTGTTCATGTACCAGTGTGTTTATTGTGTACTGTTCATGTACCAGTGTGTTTATTAGTGTACTGTTCATGTACCAGTGTGTTTATTAGTGTACTGTTCATGTACCAGTGTGTTTATTAGTGTACTGTTCATGTACCAGTGTGTTTATTAGTGTACTGTTCATGTACCAGTGTGTTTATTAGTGTACTGTTCATGTACCAGTGTGTTTATTCGTTTACTGTTCATGTACCAGTGTGTTTATTCGTTTACTGTTCATGTACCAGTGTGTTTATTCGTTTACTGTTCATTTACCAGTGTGTTTCTTAGTGTACTGTTCATGTACCAGTGTGTTTATTAGTGTACTGTTCATGTACCAGTGTGTTTATTCGTTTACTGTTCATATACTAGTGTGTTTATTAGTGTACTGTTCATGTACTAGTGTGTTCATTAGTGTACTGTTCATGTACCAGTGTGTTTATTAGTGTACTGTTCATGTACTAGTGTGTTCATTAGTGTACTGTTCATGTACCAGTGTGTTTATTAGTGTACTGTTCATGTACTAGTGTGTTCATTAGTGTACTGTTCATGTACCAGTGTGTTTATTAGTGTACTGTTCATGTACCAGTGTGTTTATTCGTTTACTGTTCATATACTAGTGTGTTCATTAGTGTACTGTTCATGTACCAGTGTGTTTATTAGTGTACTGTTCATGTACAGGCCTGTGTGGTAGACTGCATGTGCCGCTGTGGACGGGGCTGAATGCTCTGGAACAGGACAGTGGGTGGCAGTGGATCAGTGGAAAGCCTCTCCGCTACTTCCGATGGGACTCTGGTGAGTCCTCACCTTCATACTATTCCCTTCCTGCTGCACTACTCTGGACCAGGGTCAGTTACACTATAGAGGGGGGAAGGACCAGGGTCAGTTACACTATAGAGGGGGGAAGGACCAGGGTCAGTTACACTATATAGGGGAAAAGGACCAGGGTCAGTTACACTATAGAGGGGGAAGGACCAGGGTCAGTTACACTATAGAGGGGGAAGGACCAGGGTCAGTTACACTATAGAGGGGGAAGGACCAGGGTCAGTTACACTATAGAGGGGAAGGACCAGGGTCAGTTACACTATATAGGGAAAAGGACCAGGGTCAGTTAGTTACTCTATAGAGGGGAAAAGGACCAGGGTCAGTTAGTTACACTATAGAGGGGGAAGGACCAGGGTCAGTTAGTTACACTATAGAGGGGAAAAGGACCAGGGTCAGTTAGTTACACTATAGAGGGGAAAAGGACCAGGGTCAGTTAGTTACACTATAGAGGGGAAAAGGACCAGGGTCAGTTAGTTACACTATAGAGGGGAAAAGGACCAGGGTCAGTGACACTATATAGGGGAAAAGGACCAGGGTCAGTTACACTATAGAGGGGTAAAGGACCAGGGTCAGTTAGTTACACTATAGAGGAGAAAAGGACCAGGGTCAGTTAGTTACACTATAGAGGAGAAAAGGACCAGGGTCAGTTAGTTACACTATAGAGGGGGGAAGGACCAGGGTCAGTTACACTATAGAGGGGAAAAGGACCAGGGTCAGTTAGTTACTCTATAGAGGGGAAAAGGACCAGGGTCAGTTAGTTACACTATAGAGGGGAAAAGGACCAGGGTCAGTTAGTTACACTATAGAGGGGAAAAGGACCAGGGTCAGTTAGTTACACTATAGAGGGGAAAAGGACCAGGGTCAGTTAGTTACACTATAGAGGGGGAAGGACCAGGGTCAGTTACACTATAGAGGGGAAAAGGACCAGGGTCAGTTAGTTACTCTATAGAGGGGAAAAGGACCAGGGTCAGTTAGTTACACTATAGAGGGGAAAAGGACCAGGGTCAGTTAGTTACACTATAGAGGGGAAAAGGACCAGGGTCAGTTACACTATAGAGGGGGAAGGACCAGGGTCAGTTACACTATAGAGGGGGAAGGACCAGGGTCAGTTACACTATAGAGGGGAAGGACCAGGGTCAGTTACACTATAGAGGGGGAAGGACCAGGGTCAGTTACACTATAGAGGGGGAAGGACCAGGGTCAGTTACACTATAGAGGGGGAAGGACCAGGGTCAGTTACACTATAGAGGGGAAGGACCAGGGTCAGTTACACTATATAGGGGAAAAGGACCAGGGTCAGTTAGTTACACTATAGAGGGGAAAAGGACCAGGGTCAGTTAGTTACACTATAGAGGGGGAAGGACCAGGGTCAGTTAGTTACACTATAGAGGGGAAAAGGACCAGGGTCAGTTAGTTACACTATAGAGGGGAAAAGGACCAGGGTCAGTTAGTTACACTATAGAGGGGAAAAGGACCAGGGTCAGTTAGTTACACTATAGAGGGGAAAAGGACCAGGGTCAGTGACACTATATAGGGGAAAAGGACCAGGGTCAGTTACACTATAGAGGGGTAAAGGACCAGGGTCAGTTAGTTACACTATAGAGGAGAAAAGGACCAGGGTCAGTTAGTTACACTATAGAGGAGAAAAGGACCAGGGTCAGTTAGTTACACTATAGAGGGGGGAAGGACCAGGGTCAGTTACACTATAGAGGGGAAAAGGACCAGGGTCAGTTAGTTACTCTATAGAGGGGAAAAGGACCAGGGTCAGTTAGTTACACTATAGAGGGGAAAAGGACCAGGGTCAGTTAGTTACACTATAGAGGGGAAAAGGACCAGGGTCAGTTAGTTACACTATAGAGGGGAAAAGGACCAGGGTCAGTTAGTTACACTATAGAGGGGAAAAGGACCAGGGTCAGTTAGTTACACTATAGAGGGGAAAAGGACCAGGGTCAGTTAGTTACACTATAGAGGGGAAAAGGACCAGGGTCAGTTAGTTACACTATATAGGGGAAAAGGACCAGGGTCAGTTAGTTACACTATAGAGGGGAAAAGGACCAGGGTCAGTCAGTTACACTATAGAGGGGGGAAGGACCAGGGTCAGTTAGTTACACTATAGAGGAGAAAAGGACCAGGGTCAGTTAGTTACACTATAGAGGGGAAAAGGACCAGGGTCAGTGACACTATAGAGAGGAAAAGGACCAGGGTCAGTTAGTTACACTATAGAGGGGAAAAGGACCAGGGTCAGTTAGTTACACTATAGAGGGGAAAAGGACCAGGGTCAGTTAGTTACACTATAGAGGAGAAAAGGACCAGGGTCAGTTAGTTACACTATAGAGGGGAAAAGGACCAGGGTCAGTTAGTTACACTATAGAGGGGAAAAGGACCAGGGTCAGTTAGTTACACTATAGAGGAGAAAAGGACCAGGGTCAGTTAGTTACACTATAGAGGAGAAAAGGACCAGGGTCAGTTAGTTACACTATAGAGGGGAAAAGGACCAGGGTCAGTTAGTTACACTATAGAGGGGAAAAGGACCAGGGTCAGTTAGTTACACTATAGAGGGGAAAAGGACCAGGGTCAGTGACACTATAGAGGGGAAAAGGACCAGGGTCAGTGACACTATATAGGGGAAAAGGACCAGGGTCAGTTAGTTACACTATAGAGGGAAAAGGACCAGGGTCAGTTAGTTACACTATAGAGGGGTAAAGGACCAGGGTCAGTTAGTTACACTATAGAGGAGAAAAGGACCAGGGTCAGTTAGTTACACTATAGAGGAGAAAAGGACCAGGGTCAGTTAGTTACACTATAGAGGGGGGAAGGACCAGGGTCAGTGACACTATAGAGGGGAAAAGGACCAGGGTAAGTTAGTTACACTATAGAGGGGAAAAGGACCAGGGTCAGTTAGTTACACTATAGAGGGGAAAAGGACCAGGGTCAGTTAGTTACACTATAGAGGGGAAAAGGACCAGGGTCAGTTAGTTACACTATAGAGGGGAAAAGGACCAGGGTCAGTTAGTTACACTATAGAGGGGAAAAGGACCAGGGTCAGTTAGTTACACTATAGAGGGGAAAAGGACCAGGGTCAGTGACACTATAGAGGGGAAAAGGACCAGGGTCAGTGACACTATATAGGGGAAAAGGACCAGGGTCAGTTAGTTACACTATAGAGGGAAAAGGACCAGGGTCAGTCAGTTACACTATAGAGGGGAAGGACCAGGGTCAGTTAGTTACACTATAGAGGAGAAAAGGACCAGGGTCAGTTAGTTACACTATAGAGGGGAAAAGGACCAGGGTCAGTGACACTATAGAGAGGAAAAGGACCAGGGTCAGTTAGTTACACTATAGAGGGGAAAAGGACCAGGGTCAGTTAGTTACACTATAGAGGGAAAAGGACCAGGGTCAGTTAGTTACACTATAGAGGAGAAAAGGACCAGGGTCAGTTAGTTACACTATAGAGGGGAAAAGGACCAGGGTCAGTTAGTTACACTATAGAGGGGAAAAGGACCAGGGTCAGTTAGTTACACTATAGAGGAGAAAAGGACCAGGGTCAGTTAGTTACACTATAGAGGAGAAAAGGACCAGGGTCAGTTAGTTACACTATAGAGGGAAAAGGACCAGGGTCAGTTAGTTACACTATAGAGGGGAAAAGGACCAGGGTCAGTTAGTTACACTATAGAGGGGAAAAGGACCAGGGTCAGTGACACTATAGAGGGGAAAAGGACCAGGGTCAGTGACACTATATAGGGGAAAAGGACCAGGGTCAGTTAGTTACACTATAGAGGGGAAAAGGACCAGGGTCAGTTAGTTACACTATAGAGGGGAAAAGGACCAGGGTCAGTTAGTTACACTATAGAGGGGAAAAGGACCAGGGTCAGTTAGTTACACTATAGAGGGGAAAAGGACCAGGGTCAGTTAGTTACACTATAGAGGGAAAGGACCAGGGTCAGTTAGTTACACTATAGAGGGGAAAAGGACCAGGGTCAGTTAGTTACACTATAGAGGAGAAAAGGACCAGGGTCAGTTAGTTACACTATAGAGGAGAAAAGGACCAGGGTCAGTTAGTTACACTATATAGGAGAAAAGGACCAGGGTCAGTTAGTTACACTATATAGGGGAAAAGGACCAGGGTCAGTTAGTTACACTATAGAGGGGAAAAGGACCAGGGTCAGTTAGTTACACTATAGAGGGAAAAGGACCAGGGTCAGTTAGTTACACTATAGAGGGGAAAAGGACCAGGGTCAGTTAGTTACACTATAGAGGGAAAAAGGACCAGGGTCAGTTAGTTACACTATAGAGGGGAAAAGGACCAGGGTCAGTTAGTTACACTATAGAGGGGAAAAGGACCAGGGTCAGTTAGTTACACTATAGAGGGGAAAATGATGTAGTGATATAGATGTTGTTGTTAGTCTTCAGTTGTAGCGATATAGTTGTTAGTCTTCAGTTGTAGTGATATAGTTGTTAGTCATCAGATCTAGTGATATAGTTGTTAGTCTTCAGTTGTAGTGATATAGTTGTTTGTCATCAGATCTAGTGATATAGTTGTTAGTCATCAGATCTAGTGATATAGTTGTTAGTCTTCAGTTGTAGCGATATAGTTGTTAGTCTTCAGTTGTAGTGATATAGTTGTTAGTCATCAGATCTAGTGATATAGTTGTTAGTCTTCAGTTGTAGTGATATAGTTGTTAGTCTTCAGTTGTAGTGATATAGTTGTTAGTCTTCAGTTGTAGTGATATAGTTGTTTTTGTTGTTTGTGTGTAGGTCATCCTCTCTCTGATCCTGGTCATATCTGTGGACTTGTCGACCCAGGTCAGCAGTCCTACTGGCAGAGCTCCCTGTGCTCCAAGAAACATGGCTACGTCTGTCAGAAAGACCCACCTACATCCCCCGTTCCCCCAGGTAGGTCTGTCAGAAAGACCCACCTACATCCCCGTTCCCCCAGGTAGGTCTGTCAGAAATACCCACCTACATCCCCGTTCCCCCAGGTAGGTCTGTCAGAAAGACCCACCTACATCCCCCGTTCCCCCAGGTAGGTCTGTCAGAAAGACCCACCTACATCCCCCGTTGCCCCAGGTAGGTCTGTCAGAAAGACCCACCTACATCCCCGTTCCCCCAGGTAGGTCTGTCAGAAAGACCCACCTACATCCCCCATTCCCCCAGGTAGGTCTGTCAGAAAGACCTCCCTAAAAGCCCCCGTTCCCCCAGGTAGGTCTGTCAGAAAGACACACCTACATCCCCCGTTCCCCAGGTAGGTCTGTCAGAAAGACCCACCTACATCCCGTTCCCCAGGTAGGTCTGTCAGAAAGACACACCTACATCCCCCGTTCCCCAGGTAGGTCTGTCAGAAAGACCCACCTACATCCCCCGTTCCCCAGGTAGGTCTGTCAGAAAGACCCACCTACATCCCCAGGTAGGTCTGTCAGAAAGACCCACCTACATCCCCCGTTCCCCAGGTAGGTCTGTCAGAAAGACCCACCTACATCCCCCGTTGCCCCAGGTAGGTCTGTCAGAAAGACAAACCTACATCCCCGTTCCCCAGGTAGGTCTGCCAGAAAGACCCACCTACATCCCCCGTTCCCCAGGTAGGTCTGTCAGAAAGACCCACCTACATCCCCCGTTCCCCCAGGTAGGTCTGTCAGAAAGACCCACCTACATCCCCGTTCCCCAGGTAGGTCTGTCAGAAAACCCACCTACATCCCCCGTTCCCCAGGTAGGTCTGTCAGAAAGACCCACCTACATCCCCCGTTCCCCAGGTAGGTCTGTCAGAAAGACACACCTACATCCCCCGTTCCCCCAGGTAGGTCTGTCAGAAAGACCCACCTACATCCCCCATTCCCCCAGGTAGGTCTGTCAGAAAGACCCACCTACATCCCCCGTTGCCCCAGGTAGGTCTGTCAGAAAGACCCACCTACATCCCCCGTTGCCCCAGGTAGGTCTGTCAGAAAGACCCACCTACATCCCCGTTCCCCCAGGTAGGTCTGTCAGAAAGACACACCTACATCCCCGTTCCCCAGGTAGGTCTGTCAGAAAGACCTCCCTAAAAGCCCCCGTTCCCCCAGGTAGGTCTGTCAGAAAGACCCACCTACATCCACCGTTCCCTCAGGTAGGTCTGTCAGAAAGACCCACCTACATCCCCCGTTCCCCCAGGTAGGTCTGTCAGAAAGACCCACCTACATCCCCCGTTGCCCCAGGTAGGTCTGTCAGAAAGACACACCTACATCCCCCGTTCCCCCAGGTAGGTCTGTCAGAAAGACCCACCTACATCCCCCGTTGCCCCAGGTAGGTCTGTCAGAAAGACACACCTACATCCCCCGTTCCCCCAGGTAGGTCTGTCAGAAAGACCTCCCTAAAAGCCCCCGTTCCCCCAGGTAGGTCTGTCAGAAAGACCCACCTACATCCCCCGTTCCCCCAGGTAGGTCTGTCAGAAAGACCCACCTACATCCCCCGTTCCCCCAGGTAGGTCTGTCAGAAATACCCACCTACATCCCCCGTTCCCCCAGGTAGGTCTGTCAGAAAGACCCACCTACATCCCCCGTTCCCCCAGGTAGGTCTGTCAGAAAGACCCACCTACATCCCCCGTTGCCCCAGGTAGGTCTGTCAGAAAGACACACCTACATCCCCGTTCCCCCAGGTAGGTCTGTCAGAAAGACCCACCTACATCCCCCGTTCCCCCAGGTAGGTCTGTCAGAAAGACCCACCTACATCCCCCGTTCCCCAGGTAGGTCTGTCAGAAAGACCCACCTACATCCCCCGTTCCCCAGGTAGGTCTGTCAGAAAGACACACCTACATCCCCCGTTCCCCCAGGTAGGTCTGTCAGAAAGACCCACCTACATCCCCGTTCCCCCAGGTAGGTCTGTCAGAAAGACACACCTACATCCCCCATTCCCCCAGGTAGGTCTGTCAGAAAGACCCACCTACATCCCCCGTTCCCCAGGTAGGTCTGTCAGAAAGACCCACCTACATCCCCCGTTCCCCCAGGTAGGTCTGTCAGAAAGACCCACCTACATCCCCGTTCCCCAGGTAGGTCTGTCAGAAAGACCCACCTACATCCCCCGTTCCCCCAGGTAGGTCTGTCAGAAAGACACACCTACATCCCCCGTTCCCCCAGGTAGGTCTGTCAGAAAGACCCACCTACATCCCCCGTTCCCCAGGTAGGTCTGTCAGAAAGACACACCTACATCCCCCGTTCCCCCAGGTAGGTCTGTCAGAAAGACCCCCTAAAAGCCCCCGTTCCCCCAGGTAGGTCTGTCAGAAAGACCCACCTACATCCCCCGTTCCCCAGGTAGGTCTGTCAGAAAGACCCACCTACATCCCCCGTTCCCCCAGGTAGGTCTGTCAGAAATACCCACCTACATCCCCCGTTCCCCCAGGTAGGTCTGTCAGAAAGACCCACCTACATCCCCGTTCCCCCAGGTAGGTCTGTCAGAAAGACCCACCTACATCCCCCGTTGCCCCAGGTAGGTCTGTCAGAAAGACACACCTACATCCCCCATTCCCCCAGGTAGGTCTGTCAGAAAGACCCACCTACATCCCCCGTTCCCCCAGGTAGGTCTGTCAGAAAGACCCACCTACATCCCCCGTTCCCCCAGGTAGGTCTGTCAGAAAGACCCACCTACATCCCCCGTTGCCCCAGGTAGGTCTGTCAGAAAGACACACCTACATCCCCCGTTCCCCCAGGTAGGTCTGTCAGAAAGACCCACCTACATCCCCCGTTGCCCCAGGTAGGTCTGTCAGAAAGACACACCTACATCCCCCATTCCCCCAGGTAGGTCTGTCAGAAAGACCCACCTACATCCCCCGTTCCCCCAGGTAGGTCTGTCAGAAAGACCCACCTACATCCCCCATTCCCCCAGGTAGGTCTGTCAGAAAGACCCACCTACATCCCCCGTTGCCCCAGGTAGGTCTGTCAGAAAGACACACCTACATCCCCCGTTCCCCCAGGTAGGTCTGTCAGAAAGACACACCTACATCCCCGTTCCCCCAGGTAGGTCTGTCAGAAAGACCTCCCTAAAAGCCCCCGTTCCCCCAGGTAGGTCTGTCAGAAAGACCCACCTACATCCCCCGTTGCCCCAGGTAGGTCTGTCAGAAAGACACACCTACATCCCCCGTTCCCCCAGGTAGGTCTGTCAGAAATACCCACCTACATCCCCCGTTCCCCCAGGTAGGTCTGTCAGAAAGACCCACCTACATCCCCCGTTCCCCCAGGTAGGTCTGTCAGAAAGACCCACCTACATCCCCCGTTCCCCCAGGTAGGTCTGTCAGAAAGACCCACCTACATCAATCAATCAATCAATCAATCAAATTTTATTTATATAGCCCTTCGTACATCAGCTGATATCTCAAAGTGCTGTACAGAAACCCAGCCTAAAACCCCAAACAGCAAGCAATGCAGGTGTAGAAGCATGGTGGCTAGGAAAAACTCCCTAGAAAGGCCAAAACCTAGGAAGAAACCTAGAGAGGAACCAGGCTATGTGGGGTGGCCAGTCCTCTTCTGGCTGTGCCGGGTGGAGATTATAACAGAACATGGCCAAGATGTTCAAATGTTCATAAATGACCAGCATGGTCGAATAATAACAAGGCAGAACAGTTGAAACTGGAGCAGCAGCACAGTCAGGTGGACTGGGGAAAGCAAGGAGTCATCATGTCAGGTAGTCCTGGGGCACGGTCCTAGGGCTCAGGTCCTCCGAGAGAGAGAGAGAAAAGAAAGAGAGAATTAGAGAGAGCATATGTGGGGTGGCCAGTCCTCTTCTGGCTGTGCCGGGTGGAGATTATAACAGAACATGGCCAAGATGTTCAAATGTTCATAAATGACCAGCATGGTCAAATAATAGTAAGGCAGAACAGTTGAAACTGGAGCAGCAGCATGGCCAGGTGGACTGGGGACAGCAAGGAGTCATCATGTCAGGTAGTCCTGGGGCATGGTCCTAGGGCTCAGGTCCTCAGCAGCATGGCCAGGTGGAGACAGAAATCATGAGGTAGTCCTGGGGCATGGTCCTAGGGCTCAGAGAGAGAGAAAGAAAGAAGGAGAGAATTAGTGAACGCACACTTAGATTCACACAGGACACCGAATAGGACAGGAGAAGTACTCCAGATATAACAAACTGACCCTAGCCCCCCGACACAAACTACTGCAGCATAAATACTGGAGGCTGAGACAGGAGGGGTCAGGAGACACTGTGGCCCCATCCGAGGACACCCCCTGTTCACCAGGTAGATCTGTCAGAAAGACCTCCCTAAAAGCCCCGTTCACCCAGATCCAACACTCTGTTCTACTCTGCTCAATCTAATCCAGTCCAATCCATTTTAGTCCAGACTAGTCTAGTCCATTTCAATCTTGAACAGTTTGTCCAGTCTAGTCCAGTTCATTTCAGTCCAGTCTAGTCTCGTCCATTTCAATCTTGAACAGTTTGTCCAGTCTAGTCCAGTTCATTTCAGTCCAGTCTAGTCTAGTCCATTTCAATCTTGTACAGTTTTTTAAAAATTACGCTCAGTCCATTTCGGTTCATTTCAGTTCAGTCTAGTCCAGATAATTTCAGTCCAGTCTAGTCCAGTCTAGTCCAGTTAATTTCAGTCCAGTCTCATCCAGTCTAGTCCAGTTCATTTCAGTCCAGTCTAGTCCAGTTCATTTCAGTCCAGTCTCGTCCAGTCCAGTCGAGTCCAGTCTAGTCTAGTCCAGTCCAGTCTAGTCCAGATAATTTCAGTCCAGTCTAGTCCAGTCCAGGCCAGTCTAGTCCAGTCTACTCCAGTCTAGTCCAGTCCAGATAATTTCAGTCCAGTCTAGTCCACTCCAGTTTAGTCCAGTCTAGTCTAGTCCAGTCTAGTCCAGTTCATTTCAGTCTTGTCCAGTCCAATTGAATCTTGAACAGTTTGTTCAGTCCAGTTCATTTCAGTCCAGTCTAGTCCAGTCCATTTCAGTCCAGTCTACTCCATTTCATTTCAGTCCAGTCTCGTCCACTCTAGTCCAGTTCATTTCAGTCCAGTCTAGTCCAGTCCAGTCTAGTCCAGTTCATTTCAGTCCAGTCTAGTCCAGTCTAGTCCAGTTAATTTCAGTCCAGTCTCGTCCAGTCTAGTCCAGTTCATTTCAGTCCAGTCTCGTCCAGATAATTTCAGTCCAGTCTAGTCCAGTCTAGTCCAGTCCAGTCTTGTCCAGTTCATTTTTGTATTATATTTTTTATTATGGGCGGTGTATTTCTTGTATTCTACAATGTGTTTCCCTGTGTTTGTGATGCACAGAAGTGACAGGTTACTGCTCCAGTCCGTGGATTCCCTACGCTGCCAGGTGCTACCTCCTCCAGCGTACCAGGAAGACCTGGACAGAGGCTCAGACGGAATGTCGGAAGGACGGAGGCGAACTGGCCAGCATCCACAACATTGAGCAGCACAGCTTTGTGATGTCACAGCTGGGATATGGTCAGTGAAACACAGATACGCTCACACGTTAGACAGTCAGTGAAAAGGCTAACTCCAACTCTCCCCTTTCCCTCCTCCCCTCCTCTCCTCCTCTCCTCCTTTCCTCTGTCCCAGCGGCCGCTGACGAGTTGTGGATCGGGATGAATGATGTCAAGACGCCACTACTGTTTGAGTGGAGCGACCAATCCCCTGTCACCTTCACCAGGTGGGAGGAAGCCATGCCAATGGAGGGCAACTGTGTACTGGTCAGAGGAGAGGTATGGTACCATCATCCCCCCTCCACACTGCCCTAACCCTAACACCCCCTAACCCTAACACCCACTAACACCCTCTAACCCTAACACCCCCTGACCCTAACACCCATTTACAACCACACCAACCCTCTCCCTCCTTGACGATGTCCTGTGTGACTGTGTCTGTCTTGCAGCAGGGCAGGTGGGCTACTCAGGTGTGTGACAACCAGCGTGGCTTCATCTGTATGAAGAAATCTACCTCCCAACCCTCAGGGGACCCGGTGGACACTAACCCAGGCTGCAAATCGGTGAGTGGGCAGCCAGGGAGAGCAGAGGTCAGCCTGGGAGAGCAGAGGTCAGCCTGGGAGAGCAGAGGTCAGCCTGGGAGAGCAGAGGTCAGCCAGGGAGAGCAGAGGTCAGCGCTATAGAGCAGAGGTCAGCCAGGGAGAGCAGAGGTCAGCCATGGAGAGCAGAGGTCAGCCATGGAGAGCAGAGGTCAGCGCTATAGAGCAGAGGTCAGCCATGGAGAGCAGAGGTCAGCCAGGGAGAGCAGAGGTCAGCCTGGGAGAGCAGAGGTCAGCCATGGAGAGCAGAGGTCAGCCATGGAGAGCAGAGGTCAGCCATGGAGAGCAGAGGTCAGCGCTATAGAGCAGAGGTGAGCGCTATAGAGCAGAGGTCAGCCTGGGAGAGCAGAGGTCAGCCATGGAGAGCAGAGGTCAGCCTGGGAGAGCAGAGGTCAGCGCTATAGAGCAGAGGTCAGCCATGGAGAGCAGAGGTCAGCCTGGGAGAGCAGAGGTCAGCGCTATAGAGCAGAGGTCAGCGCTATAGAGCAGAGGTCAGCGCTATAGAGCAGAGGTCAGCGCTATAGAGCAGAGGTCAGCCTGGGAGAGCAGAGGTCAGCGCTATAGAGCAGAGGTCAGCGCTATAGAGCAGAGGTCAGCCAGAGAGAGCAGAGGTCAGCGCTATAGAGCAGAGGTCAGCCAGAGAGAGCAGAGGTCAGCGCTATAGAGCAGAGGTCAGCCAGAGAGAGCAGAGGTCAGCGCTATAGAGCAGAGGTCAGCCAGAGAGAGCAGAGGTCAGCGCTATAGAGCAGAGGTCAGCCAGAGAGAGCAGAGGTCAGCGCTATAGAGCAGAGGTCAGCCAGAGAGAGCAGAGGTCAGCGCTATAGATCAGAGGTCAGCCTGGGAGAGCAGAGGTCAGCCAGGGAGAGCAGAGGTCAGTGCTATAGAGCAGAGGTCAGCCAGGGAGAGCAGAGGTCAGCGCTATAGAGCAGAGGTCAGCCAGAGAGAGCAGAGGTCAGCGCTATAGAGCAGAGGTCAGCCTGGGAGAGCAGAGGTCAGCCAGGGAGAGCAGAGGTCAGCCTGGGAGAGCAGAGGTCAGTGCTATAGAGCAGAGGTCAGCCAGGGAGAGCAGAGGTCAGCGCTATAGAGCAGAGGTCAGCCAGAGAGAGCAGAGGTCAGCGCTATAGAGCAGAGGTCAGCCAGAGAGAGCAGAGATCAGTGCTATAGAGCAGAGGTCAGCCAGAGAGAGCAGAGGTCAGCGCTATAGAGCAGAGGTCAGCCAGAGAGATCAGAGGTCAGCGCTATAGATCAGAGGTCAGCCTGGGAGAGCAGAGGTCAGCCAGGGAGAGCAGAGGTCAGTGCTATAGAGCAGTGGTCAGCCAGGGAGAGCAGAGGTCAGCGCTATAGAGCAGAGGTCAGCCAGAGAGAGCAGAGGTCAGTGCTATAGAGCAGAGGTCAGCGCTATAGAGCAGAGGTCAGCCAGGGAGAGCAGAGGTCAGCGCTATAGAGCAGAGGTCAGCCAGAGAGAGCAGAGGTCAGCGCTATAGATCAGAGGTCAGCCTGGGAGAGCAGAGGTCAGTGCTATAGAGCAGAGGTCAGCCTGGGAGAGCAGAGGTCAGCGCTATAGAGCAGAGGTCAGCGCTATAGAGCAGAGGTCAGCCAGAGAGCAGAGGTCAGCGCAATAGAGCAGAGGTCAGCCAGAGAGAGCAGAGGTCAGCCTGGGAGAGCAGAGGTCAGCGCTATAGAGCGGAGGTCAGCCAGAGAGAGCAGAGGTCAGCGCTATAGAGCAGAGGTCAGCCAGAGAGAGCAGAGGTCGGCGCTATAGAGCAGAGGTCAGCCAGAGAGATCAGAGGTCAGCGCTATAGATCAGAGGTCAGCCTGGGAGAGCAGAGGTCAGCCAGGGAGAGCAGAGGTCAGTGCTATAGAGCAGAGGTCAGCCAGGGAGAGCAGAGGTCAGCGCTATAGAGCAGAGGTCATCCAGAGAGAGCAGAGGTCATTGCTATAGAGCAGAGGTCAGCGCTATAGAGCAGAGGTCAGCCAGAGAGAGCAGAGGTCAGCGCTATAGATCAGAGGTCAGCCTGGGAGAGCAGAGGTCAGCCAGGGAGAGCAGAGGTCAGTGCTATAGAGCAGAGGTCAGCGCTATAGATCAGAGGTCAGCCAGAGAGAGCAGAGGTCAGCGCTATAGATCAGAGGTCAGCCTGGGAGAGCAGAGGTCAGCGCTATAGATCAGAGGTCAGCCAGAGAGAGCAGAGGTCAGCGCTATAGATCAGAGGTCAGCCAGAGAGATCAGAGGTCAGCGCTATAGATCAGAGGTCAGCCAGAGAGAGCAGAGGTCAGCGCTATAGATCAGAGGTCAGCCAGAGAGAGCAGAGGTCATGCTCTATAGCGCTGATGTTCTCAGGAACAGCCACATATATGGCTCTCCCCACCGGAGAGTTCTCTAAATGTGCAAGATTTAGTCAGCTAGCTCGTT
Source organism: Oncorhynchus keta (assembly GCF_023373465.1). Lineage (NCBI taxonomy): Eukaryota > Metazoa > Chordata > Actinopteri > Salmoniformes > Salmonidae > Oncorhynchus > Oncorhynchus keta. The sequence goes on along the minus strand of NC_068435.1, from coordinate 2,046,723 downwards.
GTCAACTGTAGTCCCTGGGCAGGTAGATACTCAACATTTACATCAAAAATCGAATCAAATGTAATTTGTTACGTGCGCTGAATACAACAGGATTTCTGGTATAATGGTGTTGATGTGATACATGACCAGCCTTACACCAAGACCAGTTCAACAGCCAAACAGCTGTTTCTGACCCTGTGTGCCTCTAAAGCATTGGACCAGGCACGGCTCCTTCTGCTACTCTGTGGGACCAGAGATCAAGACCTTTGATGAGGCCAAAGAGACATGCAAGAGCTCACAGTCATATCTGGCAGATGTTTCCAGCAGGTAAGAACGAAACCGGGATATACTTCTCTGTATCAAACATTTGGGCTAGATGATACATTGTCTAATGATAATGAGTTCAGGGTGGACCAAGTTCCATTATAGTGTATATCTTATATGGTCCACTGTTATGTCATCACAGTTTTTGCTCTATACTGAAAGTGCTCCATCTTGAACCTTCGGCTGCTGACACCATTTTAGGGCATTGTATTGTATTGTATTGTCACAGTGAACTAAACGACCGAATGCTAAAATAGAGTTTTTGAGTAAAATATACCTTTAACCATAATGTTTCAATATTGTTATAATGATAATGTGTCCAGGGTGGATAATGATCCATGATAACGTGTCATGATAATGTTTGTGTCACGACTTCCGCCGACGTCGGTTCCTCTCCTTGTTCGGGCGGCGTTCGGCGGTCGACGTCGCCGGTCTTCCAGCCATCGCTGATCCATTTTTCATATTTCATATTATATTTTGTCTTTATTTTCTACACACCTGGTTTTCATTATCCCAATTTACATGTTGATGTATTTAACCCTCTGTTTCCCCCATGTTTGTTGTGTGTGATATTACTATGTTCAGTTCGGTTTATGTTCACCCACGCCTTTTATTTACTGTTGGATATTGGTCAAGTGTATTTGTTTATCTTGTGCCTTTATATTTTTGAGTAAAGTTCTCCTGCTCCTGACTTCATACACCAGCTCCACTCACCTTCTGACAGTTCCACAATAATGATCTATGGTTAATGTCTCATAAAATGTGTCCAGGTTGGATAATGTCAGACCGACAATGTCTCGTAATAATGTGTCCATGGCGGATAATGTTATAATGATAATGTCTCATAATAAGGTGTCCAGGGTGGATAATGTCAGAATGATAATGTCTCACAATAATGTGTCCAGGGTGGATAATGTCAGAATGATAACATCTGATAATAATGTGTCCACGGCGGATAATGTTATAATGATAATGTCTCACAATAATGTGTCCAGGGCGGATAATGTCAGAATGATAATGTTGTCATAAAATGTGTCCAGGGCGGATAATGTCAGAATGATAATGTCGCATAATAATGTGTCCTGGCGGATAATGTTATAATGATAATGGTGTCATAAAATGTGTCCAGGGCGGATAATGTCAGAATGATAATGTCGCATAATAATGTGTCCAGGGTGGATAATGTCAGAATGACAATGTCTCGCAATAATGTGTCCATGGTGGATAATGTCAGAATGATAATGTCGCATAATAATGTGTCCAGGCGGATAATGTCAGAATGATAATGTCGCATAATAATGTGTCCAGGGTGGATAATGTTATGATGATAATGTTTCGCAATAATGTGTCCAGGGTGGATAATGTCAGAATGATACTTTCGCATAATAATGTGTCCAGGCGGATAATGTTATAATGATAACATCTCATAATAATGTGACAAGATGGATAATGTTATAATGATAATGTTTTCATAATAATGTGTCCAGGGTGGATAATGTTATAATGATAATGTTTTCATAATAATGTGCCCAGGTTGGATAATGCTTTCCTGATCAGCCTGGTTGGGTCCAGGCCAGAGCAACACTTCTGGATCGGACTCTCCAACCAGAACCACATCGACATCTTCAGCTGGACGAACAGCAACAGGGTCAGGTACACCCACTGGAACGCACAGATGCCAGGTAAAGGACAACCTCAGAGATATATAATAATACTACATATTGTAGTGACAGATGCCAGGAGTCTCACTACAGTTCTATAGTAGGAGTCTGACTACAGTTCTATAGTCGGAGTCTCACTACAGTTCTATAGTAAGAGTCTGACTACAGTTCTATAGTAGGAGTCTCACTAAAGTTCTATAGTAGGAGTCTGACTACAGTTCTATAGTAGGAGTCTCACTACAGATCTATAGTAGGATTCTGATTACAGTTCTATAGTAGGAGTCTCACTACAGTTCTATAGTAGGAGTCTCACTACAGTTCTATAGTAGGAGTCTCACTACAGTTCTATAGTAAGAGTCTGACTACAGTTCTATAGTAAGAGTCTCACTACAGTTCTATAGTAGGAGTCTGAATACAGTTCTATAGTAGGAGTCTGACTACAGTTCTATAGTAGGAGTCTGACTACAGTTCTATAGTAGGAGTCTCACTACAGTTCTATAGTAGGAGTCTCACTACAGTTCTATAGTAGGAGTCTCACTACAGTTCTATAGTAGGAGTCTCACTACAGTTCTATAGTAGGAGTCTCACGCCAGTTCTATAGTAGGAGTCTGACTACAGTTCTATAGTAGGAGTCCCACTACAGTTCTATAGTAGAAGTCTCACTACAGTTCTATAGTAGGAGTCTCACTACAGTTCTATAGTAGGAGTCTGAATACAGTTCTATAGTAGGAGTCTGACTACAGTTCTATAGTAGGAGTCCCACTACAGTTCTATAGTAGGAGTCTCACTACAGTTCTATAGTAGGAGTCTGACTACAGTTCTATAGTAGGAGTCTCACTACAGTTCTATAGTAGGAGTCTCATACTACAGTTCTATAGTAGGAGTCTCATACTACAGTTCTATAGTAGGAGTCTCACTACAGTTCTATAGTAGGAGTCTCACTACAGTTCTATAGTAGGAGTCTCACTACAGTTCTATAGTAGGAGTCTCACTACAGTTCTATAGTAGGAGTCTCACTACAGTTCTATAGTAGGAGTCTCATACTACAGTTCTATAGTAGGAGTCTCATACTACAGTTCTATAGTAGGAGTCTCACTACAGTTCTATAGTAGGAGTCTCATACTACAGTTCTATAGTAGGAGTCTCATACTACAGTTCTATAGTAGGAGTCTCACTACAGTTCTATAGTAGGAGTCTCATACTACAGTTCTATAGTAGGAGTCTCACTACAGTTCTATAGTAGGAGTCTCACTACAGTTCTATAGTAGGAGTCTCACTACAGTTCTATAGTAGGAGTCTCACTACAGTTCTATAGTAGGAGTCTCACTACAGTTCTATAGTAGGAGTCTCATACTACAGTTCTATAGTAGGAGTCCCACTACAGTTCTATAGTAGGAGTCTCATACTACAGTTCTATAGTAGGAGTCCCACTACAGTTCTATAGTAGGAGTCTCACTACAGTTCTATAGTAGGAGTCTCACTACAGTTCTATAGTAGGAGTCTCACTGAACCTGAATGTTGCTCTGTATTTGTGTTCTCTCTTTGCGTCAACTTTGACCTCAGGCAGTCGACAGGGTTGTGTGGCCATGACAACAGGGCCTCTCGCTGGATTATGGGATGTGCTGAGCTGCACCAATCAGGAGAAGTATATCTGTAAACACCTGGCAGAAGGAGCGGGGCCAACACCAGAACCAATCACACCTGTCCCTCCCAGGTGCCATGAGGGCTGGTTTCCTGTGGGGTCTCGGAACTACTGCTTCAAGGTAGACATAACTTAGAATGAAACTATAATGTATTATGAGTGTAGTAACAACCTCTAGAGGAGCTAAAACCTCTTAAGGATTAGCTCCTTTTTTCTATTTTCTCCTACAATGACAAACCCAAGTCTAACTGCCTGTTGCTCAGGCCCTGAAGCAAGGATATGCATATTCTTGGTACCATTTGAAAATGTGGAAATGTGAAAGGAATGTAATAGAATATAACACATTAGATCAGGTAGAAGATAATACAAAGAAAAACCATCCGTTCTTTTCTATTTGTTTTGTACCATCATCTTTGAAATGACCATCATTTATTATTCCAGCCCAGGTACAATTTAGATTTTATGGCATCAGTGTATTCCATAGTTTTACACTGATCCAATGAACCATTGCATTTCTGTTCAAAATTCAAGACTGCCCTAATCTGCCTAATTCGTTTATTAATAACTTTTCTTGTTCAAAATTGTGCACTCTCCTCAAACAACAAAAGCATGGTATTCTTTCACTGTAATAGCTACTGTAAATTGGACAGTGCAGTTTGATGATTAACAAGAATTTAAACTTTCTGCCAATATCAGATATGTCTATATCCTGGGAAATGTTCTTGTTACTAACAACCCCATGCTAATCTCACTACAGTTACATTAGCTCAACCTCATTCTAATCGCTCATTAGCCTCTATGTTAACTCAACCTCATGCTAATCGCATTGCCTTCTATTAGCTCAACCTCATGCTAATCAGTTCATTAGCCTCATGCTCAGTTCTATTAGCTCAACCTCATTGCTAATCGCATTAGCCTTCGCTTCTTAGCTCAACCTCATGCTAATCGCATTAGCCTTCTTTAGCTCAACCTCATGATAATCGCATTAGCCTTGTTAGCTCAACCTCATGCTAATCGCATTAGCCTACGTTAGCTCAACCTCATGCTAATCGCATTAGCCTACGTTCCCTCAACCTCATGCTAAGGGGCTGGTTTCCTGTGGGGTCTCCTACGTTAGCTCAACCTCATGCTATAATGTATTAGCCTATGTTAACTCAACCTCATGCTAAAACCTCTTAAGGATTAGCCTTCGTTAGCTCAACCTCATGCTAATCGCATTAGCCTTCGTTAGCTCAACCTCATTTGAAAATCGCATTAGCCTTCGTAGGCCCCGAATATAACTCAACCTCATGCTAATCGCATAATACCTTCGTTAAACTCAACCTCATGATAATTGTTTTGTACCATCATCTTTGAGCTCAACCTCATTTATTATTCCAGCCTACAATTTAGTTTTAGCTCAACCTCATGCTTTAATCTGATCAATTAGCCTACGTTAGTCAACCTCAATCTGCCTAATCGCATTAGCCTTTTCTTGTTAGCTCAACCTCATGCTAATCGCATTAGCCTTCGTATTCAACTGTAATAGCTATGCTAATTGCAGTGCAGTTTGATGTTAACTCAAACCTCATGCTAATATCGCATTAGCCTAAGTTAGCTCAACCTCATGCTAATCGCATTAGCCTTCGTTAGCTCAACCTCATGCTAATCGCATTAGCCTAAGTTAGCTCAACCTCATGCTAATCGCATTAGCCTACGTTAACTCAACCTCATGCTAATCGCATTAGCCTACGTTATGCTCAACCTCATGCTAATCGCATTAGCCTTCGTTAGCTCAACCTCATGATAATCGCATTAGCCTTCGTTAGCTCAACCTCATGCTAATCGCATTAGCCTACGTTAGCTCAACCTCATGCTAATCGCATTAGCCTACGTTAGCTCAACCTCATGCTAATCGCATTAGCCTTCGTTAGCTCAACCGTCCCGTGGAAGGGACACCGATCCCGATGTTTGAATGCTGTTCCTCCTCATTTGACATCTATACAGCCAGGTTCTACAATATAGCAACATAATGACAATATCGGACATTTAGGAGAGGCTTTTATCCAGTCATGCATGCATACATTTTACAGTATGGGTGGTCTCGGGAATCAAACCCACTATCCTGGTCTTGCAAGCAACATGTCCTACCACCTGATCTACAGAGGTTATAGGTCATTTAGGACAATGATCTGGTTTGTCGTTACTTCAGGATCTCTTCCTAACGGTAACAGATCACGATCCAGAGACAGTCTGTAATATAAGGATCTCTTCCTAACGGTAACAGATCATGATCCAGAGACAGTCTGTAATATAAGGATCTCTTCCTAACGGTAACAGATCACGATCCAGAGACAGTCTGTAATATAAGGATCTCTTCCTAACGGTAACAGATCACGATCCAGAGACAGTCTGTAATATAAGGATCTCTTCCTAACGGTAACAGATCACGATCCAGAGACAGTCTGTAATATAAGGATCTCTTCCTAACGGTAACAGATCATGATCCAGAGACAGTCTGTAATATAAGGATCTCTTCCTAACGGTAACAGATCACGATCCAGAGACAGTCTGTAATATAAGGATCTCTTCCTAACGGTAACAGATCATGATCCAGAGACAGTCTGTAATATAAGGATCTCTTCCTAACGGTAACAGATCATGATCCAGAGACAGTCTGTAATATAAGGATCTCTTCCTAACGGTAACAGATCACGATCCAGAGACAGTCTGTAATATAAGGATCTCTTCCTAACGGTAACAGATCACGATCCAGAGACAGTCTGTAATATAAGGATCTCTTCCTAACGGTAACAGATCATGATCCAGAGACAGTCTGTAATATAAGGATCTCTTCCTAACGGTAACAGATCATGATCCAGAGACAGTCTGTAATATAAGGATCTCTTCCTAACGGTAACAGATCACGATCCAGAGACAGTCTGTAATATAAGGATCTCTTCCTAACGGTAACAGATCATGATCCAGAGACAGTCTGTAATATAAGGATCTCTTCCTAACGGTAACAGATCACGATCCAGAGACAGTCTGTAATATAAGGATCTCTTCCTAACGGTAACAGATCATGATCCAGAGACAGTCTGTAATATAAGGATCTCTTCCTAACGGTAACAGATCATGATCCAGAGACAGTCTGTAATATAAGGATCTCTTCCTAACGGTAACAGATCACGATCCAGAGACAGTCTGTAATATAAGGATCTCTTCCTAACGGTAACAGATCATGATCCAGAGACAGTCTGTAATATAAGGATCTCTTCCTAACGGTAACAGATCACGATCCAGAGACAGTCTGTAATATAAGGATCTCTTCCTAACGGTAACAGATCACGATCCAGAGACAGTCTGTAATATAAGGATCTCTTCCTAACGGTAACAGATCATGATCCAGAGACAGTCTGTAATATAAGGATCTCTTCCTAACGGTAACAGATCACGATCCAGAGACAGTCTGTAATATAAGGATCTCTTCCTAACGGTAACAGATCATGATCCAGAGACAGTCTGTAATATAAGGATCTCTTCCTAACGGTAACAGATCACGATCCAGAGACAGTCTGTAATATAAGGATCTCTTCCTAACGGTAACAGATCACGATCCAGAGACAGTCTGTAATATAAGGATCTCTTCCTAACGGTAACAGATCACGATCCAGAGACAGTCTGTAATATAAGGATCTCTTCCTAACGGTAACAGATCATAATCCAGAGACAGTCTGTAATATAAGGATCTCTTCCTAACGGTAACAGATCACGATCCAGAGACAGTCTGTAATATAAGGATCTCTTCCTAACGGTAACAGATCATGATCCAGAGACAGTCTGTAATATAAGGATCTCTTCCTAACGGTAACAGATCATGATCCAGAGACAGTCTGTAATATAAGGATCTCTTCCTAACGGTAACAGATCATGATCCAGAGACAGTCTGTAATATAAGGATCTCTTCCTAACGGTAACAGATCATGATCCAGAGACAGTCTGTAATATAAGGATCTCTTCCTAACGGTAACAGATCATGATCCAGAGACAGTCTGTAATATAAGGATCTCTTCCTAACGGTAACAGATCACGATCCAGAGACAGTCTGTAATATAAGGATCTCTTCCTAACGGTAACAGATCACGATCCAGAGACAGTCTGTAATATAAGGATCTCTTCCTAACGGTAACAGATCATGATCCAGAGACAGTCTGTAATATAAGGATCTCTTCCTAACGGTAACAGATCATGATCCAGAGACAGTCTGTAATATAAGGATCTCTTCCTAACGGTAACAGATCATGATCCAGAGACAGTCTGTGCCTTAAATGATAGTATTTTCCCTGTGCAGTGCCCATAGGGCTCTGATCTAAAGTAGTGCACTACCCATAGGGCTCTGGTCTAAAGTAGTGCACTACCCCATAGGGCTCTGGTCTAATGTAGTGCACTACCCCATAGGGCTCTGGTCAAAAGTAGTGCACTATCCATAGTGCTCTGGTCTAAAGTAATGTACTGAATAGGTTGTTTGTTTGGTCCAGTTCTTTACAGGGCCTCGCAAAGATGAGAAGACCTGGTTTGAGGCTCGGGACTTCTGCAGGGTGATTGGAGGAGACCTACTCAGCATCCACAGTTCTACGGACCACCAGTCTATGCATCATGTGTAAGTTCTTCAACCTCACTCAGATATTCCAACTCACACCTTTATCGGTTAGCAACGGCTCCAGCCCCCAATAATCTTTGACAGGTCTTATTCTAGGATCCAAAGAGTCAACATATACAGGTTTAATAACATGTGTGTTTCCTATACAGGTTTAATAACATGTGTGTTTCCTATACAGGTTTAATAACATGTGTGTTTCCTATACAGGTTTAATAACATGTGTGTTCCCTATACAGGTTTAATAACATGTGTGTTTCCTATACAGGTTTAATAACATGTGTGTTTCCTATACAGGTTTAATAACATGTGTGTTTCCTATACAGGTTTAATTACATGTGTGTTTCCTATACAGGTTTAATAACATGTGTGTTTCCTATACAGGTTTAATAACATGTGTGTTTCCTATACAGGTTTAATAACATGTGTGTTGCTTATAAAGGATTAATTACATGTTTGTTGCAGTATGTGACAGTTCTATTTCCACCTTCTTCCAGGTTTCTCAAACCTTGTCCACTAGGTGGGGCCCCCGACATACCAATAATGTAATACTGCTAACTCACACTGACAGAAGTTGTATTCCCTGCCATGGTGATAATATAATATTGTTCTGGATACCGTCGCCATGGTGATAATATAGTAATGTTTTGGATACCGTAGAAAAGGTAATAATATAGTAATGTTTTGGCTACCGTAGCCATGGTGATAATATAGAATTGTTCTGGATACCGTAACCATGGTGATCATATAGTATTGTTTTGGATACTGTAGCCATGGTGATAATTTAGTATTGTTCTGGATACCGTAACCATGGTGATAATATATTATTGTTTTGGATACTGTAGCCAAATCAAATTTATTTATAAAGCCCTTCTTACATCAGCTGATATCTCTAAGTGCTGTACAGAAACCCAGCCTAAAACCCCAAACAGCAAGCAATGCAGGTGTTGAAGCACGGTGGCTAGGAAAAACTCCATAGAAAGGCCAAAACCTAGGAAGAAACCTAGAGAGGAACCAGGCTATGAGGGATGGCCAGTCCTCTTCTGGCTGTGCCGGATGGAGATTATAACAGAACATGGCCAAGATGTTCAAATGTTCATAAATGACCAGCATGGTCAAATAATAGGTCTGGGACAGGTAGCACATCCGGTGAACAGGTCAGGATTCCATAGCCACAGGCAGAACAGTTGAAACTGGAGCAGCAGCACGGCCAGGTGGACTGGGGACAGCAAGGAGTCATCATGCCAGGTAGTCCTGGGGCATGGTCCTAGGGCTCAGGTCCTCCGAGAGAGAGAAAGAAAGAGAGAAAGAGAGAATTAGAGAGAGCATACTTAAATTCACACAGGACACCGGATAAGACAGGAGAAGTACTCCAGATATAACAAACTGACCCTAGCCCCCGACACATAAACTACTGCAGTATAAATACTGGAGGCTGAGACAGGAGGGGTCAGGAGACACTGTGGCCCCATCCGATGATACCCCCGGACAGGGCCAAACAGGAAGGATATAACCCCACCCACTTTGCCAAAGCACAGCCCCCACACTACTAGAGGGATATCTTTAACGACCAACTTACCATCCTGAGACAAGGCCGAGTATAGCCCACAAATATCTCCGCCACGGCACAACCCAAGGGGGGGGGTGCCAACCCAGTCAGGAAGATCACATCAGTGACTCAACCCACTCAAGTGACGCACCCCTCCTAGGGACGGTATGAAAGAGCCCCAGTAAGCCAGTGACTCAGCCCCTGCAATAGGGTTAGAGGCAGAGAATCCCAGTGGAAAGATGGGAACCGGCCAGGCAGAGACAGCAAGGGCGGTTCGTTGCTCCAGAGCCTTTCCGTTCACCTTCACACTCCTGGGCCAGACTACACTCAATCATATGACCCACTGAAGAGATGAGTCTTCAGTAAAGACTTAAAGGTTGAGGCCGAGTCTGCGTCTCTCACATGGGTAGGCAGACCATTCCATAAAAATGGAGCTCTATAGGAGAAAGCCCTGCCTCCAGCTATTTGATGGATAATATGTGATAATGTAGTAATGTTCTGGATACCGTAACCATGGTGATAATATAGTATTGTTTTGTATACATTAGCCATGGTGGGACTTCTTGGATCGGTCTGAGTGCTCAGGATCCCAACGCTGGCTTCGCCTGGACTGATGGGTCGCCAGTGAGTTATGTTTACATAATAATACAAATACTACTACTAATTATAATACTAATAGTAATACCACTACTAATACTACTACTACTTATAATACTAATAGTAATACCACTACTAATACTACTACTACTTATAATACTAATAGTAATATTACTACTACTATTACTACTAATTATAATACTAGTAGTAATACCACTACTAATACTACTACTAATTATAATACTAATAGTAATATTACTACTAATACTACTACTACTTATAATACTAATAGTAATACCACTACTAATACTACTACTACTTATAATACTAATAGTAATACCACTACTAATACTACTACTACTTATAATACTAATAGTAATACCACTACTAATACTACTACTACTTATAATACTAATAGTAATACCACTACTAATACTACTACTAATTATAATACTAATAGTAATACCACTACTAATACTACTACTACTTATAATACTAATAGTAATACCACTACTAATACTACTACTACTTATAAAATATAAATAATAATAGTAATAATACTACTACTACTAACAGAAATACTACTACTACTACTCCTACCAATAGTAATACTACTACTAATACTAGCACTACTACTAATTATATATACTACTACTAATAGCAATACTAATAGTAATAATAGTAATACTACTACTACTACTACTAGTAATACTACCACTACTAATAATAGTAATACTGCTACTACTACTACGAATAGTAATTTTACTACAATCTATAATAATACTAGTAATACTACTACTACTAAGACTAGTACTACTACTAATTATAATACTAATAGTAATACTACTACTAGTAATACTATTACTACTACTACTAATGGTAATACTTCTACCTCTACTACTGTGACTAATAGTAATACTACTACTACTAGTAGTAATACTACTACTGCTACTCATAGTAATACTTCTACTGATACTACTGCTAATACTAGTAATACTACTACTACTGCAACTAATAGTAATACTACTACTTCTACTACTAACAGTAATGCTACTACTACTTAGAATAGTAATACTACTACTACTATTAGTAATACTGCTATTAATTGCAATACTACTTCTACTACTACAAAAAGTAATACTACTACTACTACTACTACTACTTCTACTAATAGTAATACTGCTACTGATAGTAATACTACTACTACTACTAATAGTATTACTACTACTACTACTAAAATGAATACCACTACTAGAAATACTACTACTACTAATATACATACTAGTACTACTACTAATAGAAATACTACTACAACTAAAAGTAATACTACTGCTACTACTGCTACTATTAGTAATACTACTACTCATAATAGAAATACTACTACTACTAATATATATACTACTACTACTGCTACTAATAGTAATACTGCAACTAATATGACTACTACTACTACTACTGCTACTAATACAACTAATACTACTACTACTACGACAACTACTACTAATAGTAATACTACTACTAATAGTAATACTGCTAGTAATAGTAATACTACTACAACTAAAAGTAATACTACTACTACTACTACTGCTACTATTAGTAATACTACTACTACTCCTAATATAAATACTACTACTACTAATAGATATACTACTACTACTGCTACTAATAGTACTACTGCAACTAATACGACTACTACTACTACCACTGCTACTAATACTACTAATAGTAATACTACTACTAATGGTAATACTGCTAGTAATAGCAATACTAGTACTACTAATAGTAATACTACTACTACTACTAACAGTAGTACCACTACTAATAGTAATACTGCTAGCAATAGTAACATTACTACTACTACTAACAGTAATACTGCTACTAATAGTAATACTACTACTACTACTACTAATAGTACTACTGCTACTACTACTACTAATAGTCATACTACTACTAATAGTTATACTACTACTACCACCACTAATGGTAATACCACTACCACTACTAATAGTAATGCTACTACTACTACTACTAGTAATACTGCTACTACTAGTAATACTGCTACTAATAGTAATACTGCTACTAATAGTAATACTGCTACTAATAGTAATACTACTACTACTAGTAATACTGCTACTAATAGTAATACTGCTACTAATAATTATACTACTGCTATTAATAGTAATACTGCTACTAATAGTAATACTACTACTACTACTAATAGTGATACTACTACTACTACTACTACTACTACTACTACTAATAGCAATACTACTACTACTAATAGTAATACTACTACGACTTCTAATTATAATAATAATAGTAATACTGCTTCTACTACTACTGGTAATACTACTCGTACTACTACTACTGCTACTAACAGTAATACTACTACTACTACTAATAGTAATACTGCTACTAATAGTAATACTACTACTAATAGTGATACTACTACTACTACTAATAGTGATACTACTACTACTACTAATAGTAATACTGCTACTAATAGTAATACTACTGCTATTAATAGTAATAGTACTCGTACTACTACTGCTATTAACAGTAATACTGCTACTAATAGTAATACTACTACTACTAATAGTAATACTACTACGACTTCTAATTATAATAATGATAGTAATACTGCTTCTACTACTACTGGTAATACTACTCGTACTACTACTACTGCTACTAACATTAATACGGCTACTAATAGTAATACTACTAGTGATACTACTACTACTAATAGTAATACTACTACGACTTCTAATTATAATAATAATAGTAATACTGCTTCTACTACTACTGGTAATACTACTCGTACTACTACTACTGCTATTAATAGTAATACTACTACTACTAATAGTAATACTACTACGACTTCTAATTATAATAATAATAGTAATACTGCTTCTACTACTACTACTGCTACTAACAGTAATACTGCTACTAATAGTAATACTACTACTAATAGTGATACTACTACGACTTCTAATTATAATAATAATAATAGTAACACTGCTTCTACTACTACTAGTAATACTACTCGTACTACTACTACTACTACTGCTATTAATAGTAATACTGCTACTAATAGTAATACTACTAGTACTCATAGTCATACTACTCGTACTACTAATACTACTAATATTAATAGTAATACTGCTACTAATAGTAATACTACGAGTACTCATAGTAATACTACGCGTACTACTACTACTACTGCTATTAATAGTAATACTGCTACTAATAGTAATACTACTAGTACTCATAGTAATACTACTCGTACTACTACTACTACTGCTATTAATAGTAATACTGCTACTAATAGTAATACTACTAGTACTCATAGTAATACTACTCGTACTACTACTACTACTGCTATTAATAGTAATACTGCTACTAATAGTAATACTACTAGTACTCATAGTAATACTACTCGTACTACTACTACTACTGCTATTAATAGTAATACTGCTACTAATAGTAATAATGCTACTAATAGTAATACTGCTACTAATAGTAATACAACTAGTACTCATAGTAATACTACTCGTACTACTACTACTACTGCTATTAATAGTAATACTGCTACTAATAGTAATACTACTAGTACTCATAGTAATACTACTCATACTACTACTACTACTGCTATTAATACTGCTACTAATAGTAATACTGCTACTAATAGTAATACTACTACTACTAATAGTAATACTACTACTACTAATAGTAATACTACTGCTATTAATAGTAATACTGCTACTACTAGTAATACTACCTGTACTACTACAACTACTAATTATAAATATGTGTTGCTGGTGTTCCTGAACACTTCCAACTGAGCTGCCTCCCATGTTGATTGTCTGTACAAGGTTTGAAGTGTTGATGGGAAGGAAGTAATACTACTACTACTACTAATAGTAATACTACTGCTACTAATAGTAATACTACTGCTATTAATAGTAATACTACTACTACTAATAGTAATACTACTGCTACTAATAGTAATACTACTGCTATTAATAGTAATACTACTACTACTAATAGTAATACTACTGCTACTAATAGTAATACTACTGCTATTAATAGTAATACTACTACTACTAATAGTAATACTACTGCTACTAATAGTAATACTACTGCTATTAATAGTAATACTACTACTACTAATAGTAATACTACTGCTACTAATAGTAATACTACTGCTATTAATAGTAATACTACTACTACTAATAGTAATACTACTGCTACTAATAGTAATACTACTGCTATTAATAGTAATACTACTACTACTAATAGTAATACTACTGCTACTAATAGTAATACTACTGCTATTAATAGTAATACTACTACTACTAATAGTAATACTACTGCTACTAATAGTAATACTACTGCTATTAATAGTAATACTACTACTACTAATAGTAATACTACTGCTACTAATAGTAATACTACTGCTATTAATAGTAATACTACTACTACTAATAGTAATACTACTGCTACTAATAGTAATACTACTGCTATTAATAGTAATACTACTACTACTAATAGTAATACTACTGCTACTAATAGTAATACTACTGCTATTAATAGTAATACTACTACTACTAATAGTAATACTACTGCTACTAATAGTAATACTACTGCTATTAATAGTAATACTACTACTACTAATAGTAATACTACTGCTACTAATAGTAATACTACTGCTATTAATAGTAATACTACTACTACTAATAGTAATACTACTGCTACTAATAGTAAGTTGATTGTCTGTACAAGGTTTGAAGTGTTGATGGGAAAGTTTCTCTTACAAATGTGTTTGTCCTCAGCTGTCCTTCCAACACTGGATGGAGGGGGAACCCAACAACTACAACGGTGTGGAGTCCTGTGCTGAGATGACGATCTCTTACTGGGATGAAGAGGGATCCTGGAACGATGTAAACTGTGAGGGCTACAACGACTGGCTGTGTGAGATCCCTAAAGGTAATGTACTGTATGGCTACAACGACTGGCTGTGTGAGATCCCTAAAGGTAATGGACTGTATGGCTACAACGACTGGCTGTGTGAGATCCCTAAAGGTAATGGACTGTATGGCTACAACGACTGGCTGTGTGAGATCCCTAAAGGTAATGTACTGTATGGCTACAACGACTGGCTGTGTGAGATCCCTAAAGGTAATGTACTGTATGGCTACAACGACTGGCTGTGTGAGATCCCTAAAGGTAATGTACTGTATGGCTACAACGACTGGCTGTGTGAGAACCCGAAAGTTAATGTACTGTATGGCTACAACGACTGGCTGTGTGAGATCCCGAAAGGTAATGTACTGTATGGCTACAACGACTGGCTGTGTGAGATCCCTAAAGGTAATGGACTGTATGGCTACAACGACTGGCTGTGTGAGATCCCGAAAGTTAATGTACTGTATGGCTACAACGACTGGCTGTGTGAGATCCCTAAAGGTAATGGACTGTATGGGGTCTCTCAGTCTGGCTGTGTGAGATCCCTAAAGGTAATGTACTGTATGGGGTCTCTCATTCTGGCTGTGTGAGATCCCTAAAGGTAATGTAATGTATGGAGTCTCTCAGTCTGGCTGTGTGAGATCCGAAAAGGTAATGTAACGTATGGAGTCTCTCAGTCTGGCTATGTGAGATCCCAAAAGGTAATGTAATGTATGGAGTCTCTCAGTCTGGCTGTGTAAGATCCCTAAAGGTATTGTACTGTATGGAGTCTCTCAGTCTGGCTGTGTGAGATCCCTAAAGGTAATGTAATGTATGGAGTCTCTCAGTCTGGCTGTGTGAGATCCCTAAAGGTAATGTACTGTATGGGGTCTCTCATTCTGGCTGTGTGAGATCCCTAAAGGTAATGTACTGTATGGGGTCTCTCAGTCTGGCTGTGTGAGATCCCAAAAGGTAATGTACTGTATGGAGTCTCTCAGTCTGGCTGTGTGAGATCCCTAAAGGTAATGTACTGTATGGAGTCTCTCAGTCTGGCTGTGTGAGATCCCAAAAGGTAATGTACTGTATGGAGTCTCTCAGTCTGGCTGTGTGAGATTCCTAAAGGTAATGTACTGTATGGGGTCTCTCAGTCTGGCTGTGTGAGATCCCTAAAGGTAATGTACTGTATGGAGTCTCTCAGTCTGGCTGTGTGAGATCCCAAAAGGTAATGTACTGTATCGAGTCTCTCAGTCTGGCTGTGTGAGATCCCTAAAGGTAATGTACTGTATGGGGTCTCTCATTCTGGCTGTGTGAGATCCCTAAAGGTAATGTACTGTATGGCTACAACGACTGGCTGTGTGAGATCCCTAAAGGTAATGTACTGTATGGCTACAACGACTGGCTGTGTGAGATCCCGAAAGTTAATGTACTGTATGGCTACAACGACTGGCTGTGTGAGATCCCTAAAGGTAATGGACTGTATGGGGTCTCTCAGTCTGGCTGTGTGAGATCCCTAAAGGTAATGTACTGTATGGGGTCTCTCATTCTGGCTGTGTGAGATCCCTAAAGGTAATGTAATGTATGGAGTCTCTCAGTCTGGCTGTGTGAGATCCGAAAAGGTAATGTAATGTATGGAGTCTCTCAGTCTGGCTATGTGAGATCCCAAAAGGTAATGTAATGTATGGAGTCTCTCAGTCTGGCTGTGTGAGATCCCTAAAGGTATTGTACTGTATGGAGTCTCTCAGTCTGGCTGTGTGAGATCCCTAAAGGTAATGTAATGTATGGAGTCTCTCAGTCTGGCTGTGTGAGATCCCTAAAGGTAATGTACTGTATGGGGTCTCTCATTCTGGCTGTGTGAGATCCCTAAAGGTAATGTACTGTATGGGGTCTCTCAGTCTGGCTGTGTGAGATCCCAAAAGGTAATGTACTGTATGGAGTCTCTCAGTCTGGCTGTGTGAGATCCCTAAAGGTAATGTACTGTATGGAGTCTCTCAGTCTGGCTGTGTGAGATCCCAAAAGGTAATGTACTGTATGGAGTCTCTCAGTCTGGCTGTGTGAGATCCCTAAAGGTAATGTACTGTATGGGGTCTCTCAGTCTGGCTGTGTGAGATCCCTAAAGGTAATGTACTGTATGGAGTCTCTCAGTCTGGCTGTGTGAGATCCCAAAAGGTAATGTACTGTATTGAGTCTCTCAGTCTGGCTGTGTGAGATCCCTAAAGGTAATGTACTGTATGGGGTCTCTCATTCTGGCTGTGTGAGATCCCTAAAGGTAATGTACTGTATGGGGTCTCTCAGTCTGGCTGTGTGAGATCCCTAAAGGTAATGTAATGTATGGAGTCTCTCAGTCTGGCTGTGTGAGATCCCAAAAGGTAATGTACTGTATGGAGTCTCTCAGTCTGGCTGTGTGAGATCCCTAAAGGTATTGTACTGTATGGAGTCTCTCAGTCTGGCTGTGTGAGATCCCTAAAGGTAATGTAATGTATGGAGTCTCTCAGTCTGGCTGTGTGAGATCCCTAAAGGTAATGTACTGTATGGGGTCTCTCAGTCTGGCTGTGTGAGATCCCAAAAGGTAATGTACTGTATGGAGTCTCTCAGTCTGGCTGTGTGAGATCCCTAAAGGTAATGTACTGTATGAAGTCTCTCAGTCTGGCTGTGTGAGATCCCTAAAGGTAATGTAATGTATGGAGTCTCTCAGTCTGGCTGTGTGAGATCCCTAAAGGTAATGTACTGTATGGAGTCTCTCAGTCTGGCTGTGTGAGATCCCTAAAGGTAATGTACTGTATGGGGTCTCTCATTCTGGCTGTGTGAGATCCCTAAAGGTAATGTACTGTATGGCTACAACGACTGGCTGTGTGAGATCCCTAAAGGTAATGTACTGTATGGCTACAACGACTGGCTGTGTGAGATCCCGAAAGTTAATGTACTGTATGGCTACAACGACTGGCTGTGTGAGATCCCTAAAGGTAATGGACTGTATGGGGTCTCTCAGTCTGGCTGTGTGAGATCCCTAAAGGTAATGTACTGTATGGGGTCTCTCATTCTGGCTGTGTGAGATCCCTAAAGGTAATGTAATGTATGGAGTCTCTCAGTCTGGCTGTGTGAGATCCGAAAAGGTAATGTAATGTATGGAGTCTCTCAGTCTGGCTATGTGAGATCCCAAAAGGTAATGTAATGTATGGAGTCTCTCAGTCTGGCTGTGTGAGATCCCTAAAGGTATTGTACTGTATGGAGTCTCTCAGTCTGGCTGTGTGAGATCCCTAAAGGTAATGTAATGTATGGAGTCTCTCAGTCTGGCTGTGTGAGATCCCTAAAGGTAATGTACTGTATGGGGTCTCTCATTCTGGCTGTGTGAGATCCCTAAAGGTAATGTACTGTATGGGGTCTCTCAGTCTGGCTGTGTGAGATCCCAAAAGGTAATGTACTGTATGGAGTCTCTCAGTCTGGCTGTGTGAGATCCCTAAAGGTAATGTACTGTATGGAGTCTCTCAGTCTGGCTGTGTGAGATCCCAAAAGGTAATGTACTGTATGGAGTCTCTCAGTCTGGCTGTGTGAGATCCCTAAAGGTAATGTACTGTATGGGGTCTCTCAGTCTGGCTGTGTGAGATCCCTAAAGGTAATGTACTGTATGGAGTCTCTCAGTCTGGCTGTGTGAGATCCCAAAAGGTAATGTACTGTATTGAGTCTCTCAGTCTGGCTGTGTGAGATCCCTAAAGGTAATGTACTGTATGGGGTCTCTCATTCTGGCTGTGTGAGATCCCTAAAGGTAATGTACTGTATGGGGTCTCTCAGTCTGGCTGTGTGAGATCCCTAAAGGTAATGTAATGTATGGAGTCTCTCAGTCTGGCTGTGTGAGATCCCAAAAGGTAATGTACTGTATGGAGTCTCTCAGTCTGGCTGTGTGAGATCCCTAAAGGTATTGTACTGTATGGAGTCTCTCAGTCTGGCTGTGTGAGATCCCTAAAGGTAATGTAATGTATGGAGTCTCTCAGTCTGGCTGTGTGAGATCCCTAAAGGTAATGTACTGTATGGGGTCTCTCAGTCTGGCTGTGTGAGATCCCAAAGGTAATGTACTGTATGGAGTCTCTCAGTCTGGCTGTGTGAGATCCCTAAAGGTAATGTACTGTATGAAGTCTCTCAGTCTGGCTGTGTGAGATCCCTAAAGGTAATGTAATGTATGGAGTCTCTCAGTCTGGCTGTGTGAGATCCCTAAAGGTAATGTACTGTATGGAGTCTCTCAGTCTGGCTGTGTGAGATCCCTAAAGGTAATGTACTGTATGGGGTCTCTCATTCTGGCTGTGTGAGATCCCTAAAGGTAATGTACTGTATGGCTACAACGACTGGCTGTGTGAGATCCCTAAAGGTAATGTACTGTATGGCTACAACGACTGGCTGTGTGAGATCCCGAAAGTTAATGTACTGTATGGCTACAACGACTGGCTGTGTGAGATCCCTAAAGGTAATGGACTGTATGGGGTCTCTCAGTCTGGCTGTGTGAGATCCGAAAGGTAATGTAATGTATGGAGTCTCTCAGTCTGGCTATGTGAGATCCCAAAGGTAATGTAATGTATGGAGTCTCTCAGTCTGGCTGTGTGAGATCCCTAAAGGTAATGTACTGTATGGAGTCTCTCAGTCTGGCTGTGTGAGATCCCTAAAGGTAATGTAATGTATGGAGTCTCTCAGTCTGGCTGTGTGAGATCCCTAAAGGTAATGTACTGTATGGGGTCTCTCATTCTGGCTGTGTGAGATCCCTAAAGGTAATGTACTGTATGGGGTCTCTCAGTCTGGCTGTGTGAGATCCCAAAAGGTAATGTACTGTATGGAGTCTCTCAGTCTGGCTGTGTGAGATCCCTAAAGGTAATGTACTGTATGGAGTCTCTCAGTCTGGCTGTGTGAGATCCCAAAGGTAATGTACTGTATGGAGTCTCTCAGTCTGGCTGTGTGAGATCCCTAAAGGTAATGTACTGTATGGGGTCTCTCAGTCTGGCTGTGTGAGATCCCAAAGGTAATGTACTGTATGGAGTCTCTCAGTCTGGCTGTGTGAGATCCCAAAGGTAATGTACTGTATTGAGTCTCTCAGTCTGGCTGTGTGAGATCCCTAAAGGTAATGTACTGTATGGGGTCTCTCATTCTGGCTGTGTGAGATCCCTAAAGGTAATGTACTGTATGGGGTCTCTCAGTCTGGCTGTGTGAGATCCCTAAAGGTAATGTACTGTATGGAGTCTCTCAGTCTGGCTGTGTGAGATCCCAAAGGTAATGTACTGTATTGAGTCTCTCAGTCTGGCTGTGTGAGATCCTAAAGGTAATGTACTGTATGGGGTCTCTCATTCTGGCTGTGTGAGATCCCTAAAGGTAATGTACTGTATGGGGTCTCTCAGTCTGGCTGTGTGAGATCCCTAAAGGTAATGTAATGTATGGAGTCTCTCAGTCTGGCTGTGTGAGATCCCAAAGGTAATGTACTGTATGGAGTCTCTCAGTCTGGCTGTGTGAGATCCCTAAAGGTATTGTACTGTATGGAGTCTCTCAGTCTGGCTGTGTGAGATCCCTAAAGGTAATGTAATGTATGGAGTCTCTCAGTCTGGCTGTGTGAGATCCCTAAAGGTAATGTACTGTATGGGGTCTCTCAGTCTGGCTGTGTGAGATCCCAAAAGGTAATGTACTGTATGGAGTCTCTCAGTATGGCTGTGTGAGATCCCTAAAGGTAATGTACTGTATGAAGTCTCTCAGTCTGGCTGTGTGAGATCCCTAAAGGTAATGTAATGTATGGAGTCTCTCAGTCTGGCTGTGTGAGATCCCTAAAGGTAATGTACTGTATGGAGTCTCTCAGTCTGGCTGTGTGAGATCCCTAAAGGTAATGTACTGTATGGGGTCTCTCATTCTGGCTGTGTGAGATCCCTAAAGGTAATGTACTGTATGGCTACAACGACTGGCTGTGTGAGATCCCTAAAGGTAATGTACTGTATGGCTACAACGACTGGCTGTGTGAGATCCCGAAAGTTAATGTACTGTATGGCTACAACGACTGGCTGTGTGAGATCCCTAAAGGTAATGGACTGTATGGGGTCTCTCAGTCTGGCTGTGTGAGATCCCTAAAGGTAATGTACTGTATGGGGTCTCTCATTCTGGCTGTGTGAGATCCCTAAAGGTAATGTAATGTATGGAGTCTCTCAGTCTGGCTGTGTGAGATCCGAAAAGGTAATGTAATGTATGGAGTCTCTCAGTCTGGCTATGTGAGATCCCAAAAGGTAATGTAATGTATGGAGTCTCTCAGTCTGGCTGTGTGAGATCCCTAAAGGTATTGTACTGTATGGAGTCTCTCAGTCTGGCTGTGTGAGATCCCTAAAGGTAATGTAATGTATGGAGTCTCTCAGTCTGGCTGTGTGAGATCCCTAAAGGTAATGTACTGTATGGGGTCTCTCATTCTGGCTGTGTGAGATCCCTAAAGGTAATGTACTGTATGGGGTCTCTCAGTCTGGCTGTGTGAGATCCCAAAGGTAATGTACTGTATGGAGTCTCTCAGTCTGGCTGTGTGAGATCCCTAAAGGTAATGTACTGTATGGAGTCTCTCAGTCTGGCTGTGTGAGATCCCAAAGGTAATGTACTGTATGGAGTCTCTCAGTCTGGCTGTGTGAGATCCCTAAAGGTAATGTACTGTATGGGGTCTCTCAGTCTGGCTGTGTGAGATCCCTAAAGGTAATGTACTGTATGGAGTCTCTCAGTCTGGCTGTGTGAGATCCCAAAGGTAATGTACTGTATTGAGTCTCTCAGTCTGGCTGTGTGAGATCCCTAAAGGTAATGTACTGTATGGGGTCTCTCATTCTGGCTGTGTGAGATCCCTAAAGGTAATGTACTGTATGGGGTCTCTCAGTCTGGCTGTGTGAGATCCCTAAAGGTAATGTAATGTATGGAGTCTCTCAGTCTGGCTGTGTGAGATCCCAAAGGTAATGTACTGTATGGAGTCTCTCAGTCTGGCTGTGTGAGATCCCTAAAGGTATTGTACTGTATGGAGTCTCTCAGTCTGGCTGTGTGAGATCCCTAAAGGTAATGTAATGTATGGAGTCTCTCAGTCTGGCTGTGTGAGATCCCTAAAGGTAATGTACTGTATGGGGTCTCTCAGTCTGGCTGTGTGAGATCCCAAAGGTAATGTACTGTATGGAGTCTCTCAGTCTGGCTGTGTGAGATCCCTAAAGGTAATGTACTGTATGAAGTCTCTCAGTCTGGCTGTGTGAGATCCCTAAAGGTAATGTAATGTATGGAGTCTCTCAGTCTGGCTGTGTGAGATCCCTAAAGGTAATGTACTGTATGGAGTCTCTCAGTCTGGCTGTGTGAGATCCCTAAAGGTAATGTACTGTATGGGGTCTCTCATTCTGGCTGTGTGAGATCCCTAAAGGTAATGTACTGTATGGCTACAACGACTGGCTGTGTGAGATCCCTAAAGGTAATGTACTGTATGGCTACAACGACTGGCTGTGTGAGATCCCGAAAGTTAATGTACTGTATGGCTACAACGACTGGCTGTGTGAGATCCCTAAAGGTAATGGACTGTATGGGGTCTCTCAGTCTGGCTGTGTGAGATCCGAAAAGGTAATGTAATGTATGGAGTCTCTCAGTCTGGCTATGTGAGATCCCAAAAGGTAATGTAATGTATGGAGTCTCTCAGTCTGGCTGTGTGAGATCCCTAAAGGTATTGTACTGTATGGAGTCTCTCAGTCTGGCTGTGTGAGATCCCTAAAGGTAATGTAATGTATGGAGTCTCTCAGTCTGGCTGTGTGAGATCCCTAAAGGTAATGTACTGTATGGGGTCTCTCATTCTGGCTGTGTGAGATCCCTAAAGGTAATGTACTGTATGGGGTCTCTCAGTCTGGCTGTGTGAGATCCCAAAGGTAATGTACTGTATGGAGTCTCTCAGTCTGGCTGTGTGAGATCCCTAAAGGTAATGTACTGTATGGAGTCTCTCAGTCTGGCTGTGTGAGATCCCAAAGGTAATGTACTGTATGGAGTCTCTCAGTCTGGCTGTGTGAGATCCCTAAAGGTAATGTACTGTATGGGGTCTCTCAGTCTGGCTGTGTGAGATCCCTAAAGGTAATGTACTGTATGGAGTCTCTCAGTCTGGCTGTGTGAGATCCCAAAAGGTAATGTACTGTATTGAGTCTCTCAGTCTGGCTGTGTGAGATCCCTAAAGGTAATGTACTGTATGGGGTCTCTCATTCTGGCTGTGTGAGATCCCTAAAGGTAATGTACTGTATGGGGTCTCTCAGTCTGGCTGTGTGAGATCCTAAAGGTAATGTAATGTATGGAGTCTCTCAGTCTGGCTGTGTGAGATCCCAAAAGGTAATGTACTGTATGGAGTCTCTCAGTCTGGCTGTGTGAGATCCCTAAAGGTATTGTACTGTATGGAGTCTCTCAGTCTGGCTGTGTGAGATCCCTAAAGGTAATGTAATGTATGGAGTCTCTCAGTCTGGCTGTGTGAGATCCCTAAAGGTAATGTACTGTATGGGGTCTCTCAGTCTGGCTGTGTGAGATCCCAAAAGGTAATGTACTGTATGGAGTCTCTCAGTCTGGCTGTGTGAGATCCCTAAAGGTAATGTACTGTATGAAGTCTCTCAGTCTGGCTGTGTGAGATCCCTAAAGGTAATGTAATGTATGGAGTCTCTCAGTCTGGCTGTGTGAGATCCCTAAAGGTAATGTACTGTATGGAGTCTCTCAGTCTGGCTGTGTGAGATCCCTAAAGGTAATGTACTGTATGAAGTCTCTCAGTCTGGCTGTGTGAGATCCCTAAAGGTAATGTAATGTATGGAGTCTCTCAGTCTGGCTGTGTGAGATCCCTAAAGGTAATGTACTGTATGGAGTCTCTCAGTCTGGCTGTGTGAGATCCCTAAAGGTAATGAATGTACTGTATGGAGTCTCTCAGTCTGGCTGTGTGAGATCCCTAAAGGTAATGTACTGTATGGAGTCTCTCAGTCTGGCTGTGTGAGATCCCTAAAGGTAATGAATGTACTGTATGGGGTCTCTCAGTCTGGCTGTGTGAGATCCCTAATGTATGGAGTCTCTCAAAATGAATAAAGAAAACATTTAATTGAAAAAGAAAAAAAGAAAATCTAAAAATAACAAATAATTAAAGAGCATCAATAAAACAACAGTAGCGAGGCTATATGGGGCTACCGACTGGCGCAGCGGTCTAAGGCACTGCATCTCAGTTGCCATACCAGGCGTTGCTCTTGGTGGTGCAACCAGTCAGGATGCTCTTGGTGGTGCATCTGTAGAACTTTTTGAGGATCTGAGGATCCACCTTTTCAGCCTACTGAGGGGAATAGCCATTGTCGTGCCCTCTTCATGACTGTCTTGGTGTGTTTGGACCATGATAGTTTGTTGGTGATGTGGACACCAAGGAACTTGAAGCTCTCAACCTGCTCCACTGCAGTCCCCTCGATGAGAATTGGGGCGTGCTCGGCCCTCCTTTTCCTGTAGTCCACGATCATCTCCTTTGTCTTGATCACGTTGAGGGATAGGTTGTTATTCTGGCACCACACGGCCAGGTTTCTGACCTCCTCCCTATAGACTGTCTCGTTGTTGTCGGTGATCAGGCCTATCACTGTTGTGTCATCAGCAAATTTAATGATGGTGTTGGAGTCGTGCCTGGCCGTGCAGTCGTGAGTGAACAGGGAGTACAGGAGGGGACTGAGCACACACCCCTCAGAGGCCCCTGTGTTGAGGATCAACGTGGCAGATGTGTTGTTACCTACCATTTCCACCTGGGGGCGGACCGTCAGGAAGTCCAGGATCCAGTTGCAGAGGGAGGTGTTTAGTCCTAGGATCCTTAGCTTAGTGATCAGCTTTGAGGGCACTATGGTGTTGAACGCTGAGCTGTAGTCAATGAGCAGCATTCTCACATAGGTGTTCCTTTTGTCCAGGTGGGAAAGGGCTTTGTGGAGTGCAATAGAGATTGCGTCATCTGTGGATCTGTTGGGGCGGTATGCAAATTGGAGTGGGTCTAGTGTTTCTGGGATAATGGTGTTGTGAGCCATGACCAGCCTTTCAAAGCACTTAATGTTTATAGATGTGAGTGCTGCGGGTCGGTCGTCATTTAGGCAGGTTACCTTGGTGTTCTTGGGCACAGGCACTATGGTAATCTGCTTGAAACATGTTTCATGAGCATTGGATGTGGTAGAAATGAGGTAAAACTGATTTGTTTCCCTGCATTAAAGTCTCCGGCCACTAGGTGCGCTGCCCATGAGGTTGTGGTCAAAAGTGCAACACTATAAAAGGAAGACATTCAGGATGTAGCGCGTCTGTCTGTGGGACGGAAGTGCATGATTAGTAACCTTACTGGGACCAGAAGGCTTTAGCTTGGTGAGCTAACACAGTCTTCTCTCTCCTCTTGTCTTCTACATTCTCCTCCTATTTTCTCTGTGGCATTACAGGAGTGACCCCACTACCTCCTCCCAACAACACCATCCCTGGTAAGTCCCCTTGACAGTACCTATCCCATAGCTCCCAGGACTCACTGGAAAATATTGGCAAGTGTTGATGAGTTGTCTATCACTCTTAAATTAATGAATAAATTAATGAGCTCACCACATTAAAAGTATAAATATTTTGAGGATGCATTGCGGTATGCTAGTGTGAACTTTGGAGGACTAATCTGCTTGGTCTCTAGAGAGGACTAATTTGCTTGGTCTATAGAGAGGACTAATCTGCTTGGTCTCTAGAGAGGACTAATCTGCTTGGTCTCTAGAGAGGACTAATCTGCTTGGTCTCTAGAGAGGACTAATCTGCTTGGTCTCTAGAGAGGACTAATCTGCTTGGTCTATAGAGAGGACTAATCTGCTTGGTCTCCAGAGAGGACTAATCTGCTTGGTCTATAGAGAGGACTAATCTGCTTGGTCTCTAGAGAGGACTAATCTGCTTGGTCTCTAGAGAGGACTAATCTGCTTGGTCTCTAGAGAGGACTAATCTGCTTGGTCTCTAGAGAGGACTCATCTGCTTGGTCTATAGAGATGACTAATCTGCTTGGTCTCTAGAGAGGACTAATCTGCTTGGTCTATAGAGAGGACTAGTCTGCTTGGTCTCTAGAGAGGACTAATCTGCTTGGTCTATAGAGAGGACTAATCTGCTTGGTCTCTAGAGAGGACTAATCTGCTTGGTCTCTAGAGAGGACTAATCTGCTTGGTCTCTAGAGAGGACTAATCTGCTTGGTCTCTAGAGAGGACTAATCTGCTTGGTCTCTAGAGAGGACTAATCTGCTTGGTCTCTAGAGAGGACTAATCTGCTTGGTCTCTAGAGAGGACTAATCTGCTTGGTCTCTAGAGAGGACTAATCTGCTTGGTCTCTAGAGAGGACTAATCTGCTTGGTATCTAGAGAGGACTAATCTGCTTGGTCTCTAGAGAGGACTAATCTGCTTGGTCTCCAGAGGGGACTTAATTGCACATAACTTATATCATAACTTATATTATTTTCTAACCCTGTCTAGAGTATAATGTGACAGAGGATGGCTGGCTGGAGTATGGAGGCTCTCAATATTACTTTAATACTGAGAGGCTGGCCATGGAGAATGCCAGACACTACTGTCAGCAGAGGCATGGGGACCTTGTTGTTATCAACGGACTAACAGAAAATACATTTCTGTGGAAAAAGGTAAACACCTATAGTTTCGCTATAGTCCTGCCTTCAAACACAGAGCTATATACACAAGTGGTGTATAGTGCTTAGGTCAAAATACTTTAAAGTACTACTTAAGTCGTTTTTTGGGGTATCTGTTCTTTACATTTATATTTTTTGACAACTTTTATTTTTCCTTCACTACATTCCAAAAATAAATTATGTTCTTTTTTACTCCACACATTTTCCCTGACACCCAAAAGTAATGTTTTGAATGCTTAGCAGGACAGGAAAATGGTCCAATTCACGCACTAATCAAGAGAACATCCCTGGTAATCCTCTGCGGAACACAAAGGCTTCGTTTGTAAATGATGTGTTGGAGTGCGTAAATAAAAAAGATTTGCTCAATATAAGGATTTTGACATTTACTTTTGATCCTTAAGTGTTTTTAAAAGATACTTTTAGACCTTTACTTAAGTAGTATTTTACTGGGTGACTTTCATTTTACAGTAAGGTATCTTTACTTTTACTCAATTATCACAATTGGGTCATTTTTCCACCACTGAAATACACTGAATCAAGGTGTTGAAACGGACGCGTGGACTCCAAGACAGCTGGTCCCTAATGCTAATTGCTCTTTTTTCAGATCAATAAAGAGCATTTTGGAAACCATTACATCGGGCTAAAAGTTGATCTTGATCGCTCTTTCGGGTGAGTATAAAATGAGTAAAAGAAGATTATCAAACAGAGAAAAATAAAACGTTTTTTATATCACTTCTAAACATAGTGGTGTCAAACTGCTGTTCTATTGCTGCATTCATGACCTTTTAGAAACTCTGAAATACGAGCTTCCTTTCTGGGAGAAATCGGTTTGAAAGGACCTTTTTCTTGATACTAGCCATCCCGCATGCGGGAGCGTAACGTAGCCTCAAAGGAATTAGCATAACGCAGCGGACATAAATCTTCCTAGAACATTTTCCTATTCATGAAAATCACAAATGAAATATATTGAGACACAGCTTAGCCTTTTGTTCATCACACTGTCATCTCAGATTTAAAAAAAATATGCTTTACAGCCAATGCTAGACAAGCATTTGTGTAAGTTTATCATGGCATAATGCTATGGCTAGTGTTAGGGTTGCGTAAATTCAAATCTGGTATCAGGATAAATATAACAATGAGTCACTGATTTTATACTATGTATTTTTTATTAGCTAAGTAATAAATGGCAAATGCAACTTTCTTATATACGGGCTCACTGTAATACCACGCAGGGTAGAACAGAGAACTGACAAGACGTATGTAAAACATTATTCTTTATACTGTGATAGAGAGTTCCAACCCGTCTGTTGGCCTATCACAGTAGAGGCTGGGCGTGGTTTAAACTTGCTCAGCCTATTGCTCAGCCTCTTGGCGCTTCTGTTGATAGATGTAACTGTTGCTGTGAAGAACATCCAGGCTCTCATGCTCCATACCGTTATCTCGCACCTGGCTCCTGTTATCTAACAAAAGACTGCTTGTTATCGCAACACCCCGCTCTGAATGTGCCCCCCTCCCAACTCATTGCACAGTTCCTGTCTTCATGCTACTCTGTATTTTTCCATCATGAGAAAGGCCCATGGCCCTGAAACTGTTAACGATGTCTCAAGTCAGCTATGTTGCATAACACATACATACATCCACACAAGCCAACAGCAGATAATATTCAATCATATATATGGTAACGGCTATAATGTAAAACACAGAATCCAACACTAGGCTATGCTAGCATCAGGCAACATTTTCACAAAAATAAGAAAAGCAATCAAATTAAATAATTTACCTTTGAAGAGCTTCGGATGTTTTCACTCAGGAGACTCTCAGTTAGATAGCAAATGTTCCTTTTTTCCAAAAAGATTATTTTTGTAGGCGAAATAGCTCCCGTTTGTTCATCAGGTTTGGCTGAGAAATCGACCAGAAAATTCAGTCACTACAACGCCAAACTTTTTTTCCAAATTAGCTCCATAATATCGACAGAAACATGTCAAACGTTGTTTAGAATCAATCCTCAAGGTGTTTTTAACTTATCTATTCGATAATATATCCGTCGAGACAATTGGTTTCTTATAAGAAGCGATTGGAAAAATGTCTACCTCAGTACTTTACGCAAGATTTTCTGCGGGAGACATCATGTGACTACTTTCTAAATGTGGTCCCTTATGGCTATTCTTCAACATAAGTGCGTAAAAAGACGTCACAATGCTGTAGACACCTGGGGGAATACGTAGAAAATGTGAGCTCATTCGTAGCTCATTCACAGCCATATAAGGAGTCATTGGCATGAGGCGGTTTAAAAAAATGCGGCACTTCCTGATTGGATTTTTATCTTGGTTTCACCTGTAACATCAGTTCTGTTGCACTCACAGACAATATCTTTGCAGTTTTGGAAACGTCAGAGTGTTTTCATTCCAAAGCTGTCAATTATATGCATAGTCGAGCATCTTTTCGTGACAAAATATCTTGTTTAAAACGGGAACGTTTTTATCCCAAAAAAGGTTTTAACACTATAATTTGGATGAGAGCGTGTTGGCTGCGTTTTTTGTTCATGGGTTGATGTAGCTACTTAGACATTAGCCAGTTGGCGTTCTCAACCAGTTCAAAGTATGTGAATGCACACCTCATTGCTCTGTTTAGAAGTTGTATTTCCGAACATTCCGGCATGTCATGAACAAAACATATTTTCTGTGTATGTTCTTTATGTGTTCTATGTCTTGTAGCTCAGTTGGTAGAGCATGGCGCTTGTAACGCCAGGGTAGTGGGTTCGATTCCCGGGACCACCCATACGTAGAATGTATGCACACATGACTGTAAGTCGCTTTGGATAAAAGCGTCTGCTAAATGGCATATATTATTATTATTATTATTATTGTGTGTTGCTGAGTTCTGAGTTCCATGTTTCGTGTGAGTATTACTGACTTATCAGTAATACATACAGTTCGTTCAGAAAGTATTCATACCCCTTGATTTATTCCAGATTTTGTTGTTACAGCCTGAATTCAAAATGGGTTAAATAGTATTTTTTCTCTCACAAGTCAACACACAATACCCCATAATGACAAAGTACAAACTTGTTTTTAGAAAGTTTACACATTTATTGAAAATGAAATACAGACATATCTAATTTACATAAGTATTCCCAACTCTTAGTGAATACATGTTAGAATCACCCTTGGCAGTGATTACAGCTGTGAGTCTTTCTGGTTGAGTCTCTAAGAGCTTTCCACACCTGGATTCTGCAACATTTGCCCATGTAACGGATGTGAAATGGCTAGCTAGTTAGCGGTGTTCGCGCTATCGGTGACATCACTTGCTCTGAGACCTTGAAGTAGTAGTTCCCCTTGCTCTGCAATGGCCGCCGCTTTTGTGGAGCGATGGGTAACGATGCTTCGTGGGTGACTGTTGTTGATGTGTGCCTAGGGTCCCTGGTTCGCGCCCGGGTCGGGTGAGGGGACGGTCTAAAGTTATACTGTTACATCCATTATTCTTTAAAACATTATTCAAGCTCTGTCAAATTGGTTGTTAATCATTGCTAGACAACCATTTTCAGCTCTTGCCATAGATGTTCAAGTAGATTTAAGTCAAAACTGTAATATCGGCCACTCAGGAACATTCGCTGTCTTCTTGGTAAACAACTCCATTGTAGATTTGGCCTTGTGTTTTAGGTTATTGTTCAGCTGAAAGGTGAATTCATCTCCCAGTGTCTGGTGGAAAGCAGACTGAACCAGGTTATTGTCCTGCTGAAAGGTGAATTCATCCCCCCAGTGTCTGGTGGAAAGCAGACTGAACCAGGTTATTGTCCTGCTGAAAGGTGAATTCATCCCCCCAGTGTCTGGTGGAAAGCAGACTGAACCAGGTTATTGTCCTGCTGAAAGGTGAATTCATCCCCCCAGTGTCTGGTGGAAAGCAGACTGAACCAGGTTATTGTCCTGCTGAAAGGTGAATTCATCTCCCAGTGTCTGGTGGAAAGCAGACTGAACCAGGTTATTGTCCTGCTGAAAGGTGAATTCATCCCCCCAGTGTCTGGAGGAAAGCAGACTGAACCAGGTTATTGTCCTGCTGAAAGGTGAATTCATCCCCCCAGTGTCTGGTGGAAAGCAGACTGAACCAGGTTATTGTCCTGCTGAAAGGTGAATTCATCCCCCCAGTGTCTGGTGGAAAGCAGACTGAACCAGGTTATTGTCCTGCTGAAAGGTGAATTCATCCCCCCAGTGTCTGGTGGAAAGCAGACTGAACCAGGTTATTGTCCTGCTGAAAGGTGAATTCATCCCCCCAGTGTCTGGTGGAAAGCAGACTGAACCAGGTTATTGTCCTGCTGAAAGGTGAATTCATCTCCCAGTGTCTGGTGGAAAGCAGACTGAACCAGGTTATTGTCCTGCTGAAAGGTGAATTCATCCCCCCAGTGTCTGGTGGAAAGCAGACTGAACCAGGTTATTGTCCTGCTGAAAGGTGAATTCATCTCCCAGTGTCTGGTGGAAAGCAGACTGAACCAGGTTATTGTCCTGCTGAAAGGTGAATTCATCTCCCAGTGTCTGGTGGAAAGCAGACTGAACCAGGTTATTGTCCTGCTGAAAGGTGAATTCATCTCCCAGTGTCTGGTGGAAAGCAGACTGAACCAGGTTATTGTCCTGCTGAAAGGTGAATTCATCTCCCAGTGTCTGGTGGAAAGCAGACTGAACCAGGTTATTGTCCTGCTGAAAGGTGAATTAATCTCCTAGTGTCTGGTGGAAAGCAGACTGAACCAGGTTATTGTCCTGCTGAAAGGTGAATTCATCTCCCCAGTGTCTGGTGGAAAGCAGACTGAACCAGGTTATTGTCCTGCTGAAAGGTGAATTAATCTCTAGTGTCTGGTGGAAAGCAGACTGAACCAGGTTATTGTCCTGCTGAAAGGTGAATTCATCCCCCAGTGTCTGGTGGAAAGCAGACTGAACCAGGTTATTGTCCTGCTGAAAGGTGAATTCATCTCCCAGTGTCTGGTGGAAAGCAGACTGAACCAGGTTATTGTCCTGCTGAAAGGTGAATTCATCTCCCAGTGTCTGGTGGAAAGCAGACTGAACCAGGTTATTGTCCTGCTGAAAGGTGAATTCATCCCCCAGTGTCTGGTGGAAAGCAGACTGAACCAGGTTATTGTCCTGCTGAAAGGTGAATTCATCCCCCCAGTGTCTGGTGGAAAGCAGACTGAACCAGGTTATTGTCCTGCTGAAAGGTGAATTCATCCCCCCAGTGTCTGGTGGAAAGCAGACTGAACCAGGTTATTGTCCTGCTGAAAGGTGAATTCATCTCCCAGTGTCTGGTGGAAAGCAGACTGAACCAGGTTATTGTCCTGCTGAAAGGTGAATTCATCCCCCAGTGTCTGGTGGAAAGCAGACTGAACCAGGTTATTGTCCTGCTGAAAGGTGAATTCATCTCCCAGTGTCTGGTGGAAAGCAGACTGAACCAGGTTATTGTCCTGCTGAAAGGTGAATTCATCTCCCAGTGTCTGGTGGAAAGCAGACTGAACCAGGTTATTGTCCTGCTGAAAGGTGAATTCATCTCCCAGTGTCTGGTGGAAAGCAGACTGAACCAGGTTATTGTCCTGCTGAAAGGTGAATTCATCTCCCAGTGTCTGGTGGAAAGCAGACTGAACCAGGTTATTGTCCTGCTGAAAGGTGAATTAATCTCCTAGTGTCTGGTGGAAAGCAGACTGAACCAGGTTATTGTCCTGCTGAAAGGTGAATTCATCTCCCAGTGTCTGGTGGAAAGCAGACTGAACCAGGTTATTGTCCTGCTGAAAGGTGAATTCATCTCCCAGTGTCTGGTGGAAAGCAGACTGAACCAGGTTGTCCTCTAGGATTTTGCTTGTGCTACGCTCCATTCAATTAAATTTTATCCTGAAAACCTCTCCAGTCCTTAACGATGACAAGCATACCCATAACATGATGCAGCCACTACTATGATTGAACATTTGAAGAGTGGTACTCAGTAATGTGTTGTATCTGGATTTTCCCCAAACATAACACTTTGTATTCAGGACAAAAAGTTAAATGCTTTGCCATTTTTTTTTGCCAAATTACTTTAGTGCCTTGTTGCCTTATTTTCTGTTCAGTACAGGCTTCCTTCTTTTCACTCTATCATTCAGGTTAGTATTGTGATTGTTGATCCATCCTACGTTTTCTCCTATCACAGCCATTGACCTCATGGTGAACTCCCTGAGTGGTTTCCTTCCCCTCCAGCATCTTAATTACGGACGCCTGTATCTTTGTAGTGACTGGGTGTACACCATCCAAAGTGTAATTAATAACTTCACCATGCTCAAAGGAATATTCTATATCTTATGTTTTGTGTTCTGAGTTCTTGAATCCTTGTGTTCTGAGTGATTGTGTCCTGTGTTCTGAGTTCTTGAATCCTTGTGTTCTTAGTGATTGTGTCCTGTGTTCTGAGTTCTTGTGTTCTGAGTTCTTGAATCCTTGTGTTCTTAGTGATTGTGTCCTGTGTCCTGTGTTCTGAGTTCTTGAATCCTTGTGTTCTTAGTGATTGTGTCCTGTGTTCTGTGTTCTGAGTTCTTGAATCCTTGTGTTCTTAGTGATTGTGTCCTGTGTCCTGTGTTCTGAGTTCTTGAATCCTTGTGTTCTTAGTGATTGTGTCCTGTGTTCTGTGTTCTGAGTTCTTGAATCCTTGTGTTCTTAGTGATTGTGTCCTGTGTCCTGTGTTCTGAGTTCTTGAATCCTTGTGTTCTGTGTTCTGAGTGATTGTGTCCTGTGTTCTGAGTTCTTGAATCCTTGTGTTCTGAGTGATTGTGTTCTGTGTTCTGAGTTCTTGAATCCTTGTGTTCTGAGTTCTTGAATCCTTGTGTTCTGAGTTCTTGAATCCTTGTGTTCTGAGTTCTTGAATCCTTGTGTTCTGAGTTCTTGAATCTTTGTGTTCTGAGTTCTTGAGTCCTTGTGTTCTGAGTTCTTGAATCCTTGTGTTCTGAGTTCTTGAATCCTTGTGTTCTGAGTTCTTGAATCCTTGTGTTCTGAGTTCTTGAATCTTTGTGTCCTGTGTTCTGAGTTCTTGTGTTCTGAGTTCTTGAATCCTTGTGTTCTGAGTTCTTGAATCTTTGTGTCCTGTGTTCTGAGTTCTTGTGTTCTGAGTTCTTGAATCCTTGTGTTCTGAGTTCTTGAATCCTTGTGTTCTGAGTTCTTGAATCTTTGTATCCTGTGTTCTGAGTTCTTGAATCCTTGTGTTCTGAGTTCTTGAATCCTTGTGTTCTGAGTTCTTGAATCCTTGTGTTCTGAGTTCTTGAATCCTTGTGTTCTGAGTTCTTGAATCCTTGTGTTCTGAGTTCTTGAATCCTTGTGTTCTGAGTTCTTGAATCCTTGTGTCCTGAGTTCTTGAATCCTTGTGTTCTGAGTTCTTGAATCCTTGTGTTCTGAGTTCTTGTGTTCTGAGTTCTTGAATCCTTGTGTTCTGAGTTCTTGAATCCTTGTGTTCTGAGTTCTTGAATCCTTGTGTTCTGAGTTCTTGAATCCTTGTGTTCTGAGTTCTTGAATCCTTGTGTTCTGAGTTCTTGAATCCTTGTGTCCTGTGTTCTGAGTTCTTGTGTTCTGAGTTCTTGAATCCTTGTGTTCTTAGTTATTGTGTCCTGTGTTCTGAGTTCTTGAATCCTTGTGTTCTGAGTGATTGTGTTCTGTCCAGGTGGATGAACGGTTCCCCAGTAGTATTCCAGAGATGGGACAACAACCAGCCGGACTTCAAGAACAACGATGAGAACTGTGTTGTCATGTCCAGCTCCATGGGTGAGCTAAAGATGAGTCGAGGCCCAAAAATGTTCCTCTCTTATAAGAACTTCCATTGAGTTATTTTCATTCTGAATCTTGGGGCTGGTTACCACTTAACTCAATGGCATGATTAGGTCTACTATAACTGTGTGTCTGAGTGTTCAGGTTTCTGGCTTGACTATAACTGTGTCTCCAGGTTTCTGGCTTGACTATAACTGTGGCACTGAAATGAGGTCCATCTGTGAGAGGAGTGGTTCCCCCCCAGTGAACAGCACCGTGCCCCCTACTGCCCCCCCCACAGGAGGCTGCCCCCCGGAATGGGTCCGCTACCAGTCTAAGGTCAGTAAGAGGAGAGAATGGATCCTAAGGTCAGAGATCAAAGGTTACACAGGAAGAGTGTTAAAATAATGATTATGTAATAATATGTTGAATGTCTTTCACATGAAAACAGACGATACAGTTTTACAACAGGCTTTGAGAAGGAAAGTCTAACTCAAAGTGTTTGCCTATAATCAATCAACTTGAATCAACTTGATTTATTGCTTATTGATTTGATTACAGTGCTACAAATTGATTGGATACCGGGTGCCTTGTACCTGGCTCGAGGCCAGATCGTACTGCCAATCCATGGGAGCTAACCTGGCTTCCATCGCCAGTCGGGGGGAGCAAGGTGAGAATATTTTAACCTGTAAATGACCCCTCGTCTGTGGCGGTCTAAGACCCTCCCTCTGGAGTACATGTAAGACCATAGCTATTTCTCCTACCTATCACCTCTATTGATCCTAAAACATACAACATACTTCAAAAACAAATCAGTGGTGGAAGAACACCATTTTTATACTTTTTTATATTTTAATGTAAAAGTAAAGATACGTTAATAGAAAATGACTCAAAGTAAAATTCAAAGTCACCCAGTAAAATAATACTTGAGTTAAAGTCTAAAAGTATTTGTTTTTTGAAATATACTTACAGTGGGGGAGTATTTAGTCAGCCACCAATTGTGCAAGTTCTCCCACTTAAAAAGATGAGAGAGGCTTGTAATTTTCATCATAGGTACACTTCAACTATGACAGACACATTTTGAAAAAAAATCCAGAAAATCACATTTTTTATGAATTTATTTGCAAATTATGGTAGAAAATGAGTATTTTGTCAAGAACAAAAGTTTATCTCAATACTTTGTTATATACCCTTTGTTGGCAATGACAGAGGTCAAATGTTTTCTGTAAGTCTTCACTAGGTTTTCACACACTGTTGCTGGTATTTTGACCCATTCCTCCATGCAGATCTCCCCTAGAGCAGTGATGTTTTGGGGCTGTTGCTGGGCAACACGGACTTTCAATTCCCTCCAAAGATTTTCTATGGGGTTGAGATCTGGAGACTGGCCAGGCCACTCCAGGACCTTGAAATGCTTCTTACGAAGCCACTCCTTCGTTGCCCGGGTCAGTGTGTTTGGGATCATTGTCATGCTGAAAGACCCAGCCACATTTCATATTCAATGCCCTTGCTGATGGAAGGAGGTTTTCACTCAAAATCTCACGATACATCAAATCAAATCAAATCAAATCAAATCAAATTTATTTATATAGCCCTTCGTACATCAGCTGATATCTCAAAGTGCTGTACAGAAACCCAGCCTAAAACCCCAAACAGCAAACAATGCAGGTGTAAAAGCACGGTGGCTAGGAAAAACTCCCTAGAAAGGCCAAAACCTAGGAAGAAACCTAGAGAGGAACCGGGCTATGTGGGGTGGCCAGTCCTCTTCTGGCTGTGCCGGGTAGAGATTATAACAGAACATGACCAAGATGTTCAAATGTTCATAAATGACCAGCATGGTCGAATAATAATAAGGCAGAACAGTTGAAACTGGAGCAGCAGCACAGTCAGGTGGACTGGGGACAGCAAGGAGCCTTCATGTCAGGTAGTCCTGGGGCACGGTCCTAGGGCTCAGGTCAGTTGAAACTGGAGCAGGAGCATGGCCAGGTGGACTGGGGACAGCAAGGAGTCCTCATGTCAGGTAGTCCTGGGACATGGTCCTAGGGCTCAGGTCCTCCGAGAGAGAGAAAGAAAGAGAGAAGGAGAGAATTAGAGAACGCACACTTAGATTCACACAGGACACCGAATAGGACAGGAGAAGTACTCAGATATAACAAACTGACCCTAGCCCCCGACACATAAACTACTGCAGCATAAATACTGGAGGCTGAGACAGGAGGGGTCAGGAGACACTGTGGCCCCATCCGAGGACACCCCGGACAGGGCCAAACAGGAAGGATATAACCCCACCCACTTTGCCAAAGCACATCCCCCACACCACTAGAGGATATCTTCAACCACCAACTTACCATCCTGAGACAAGGCCGAGTATAGCCCACAAAGATCTCCGCCACGGTACAACCCAAGGGGGGCAACCCAGACAGGCCGACCACAACAGTGAATCAACCCACCCAGGTGACGCACCCCCCCAGGGACGGCACGAGAGAGCCCCAGCAAGCCAGTGACTCAGCCCCCGTAACAGGGTTAGAGGCAGAGAATCCCAGTGGAAAGAGGGGAACCGGCCAGGCAGAGACAGCAAGGGCGGTTCGTTGCTCCAGAGCCTTTCCGTTCACCTTCCCACTCCTGGGCCAGACTACACTCAATCATATGACCCACTGAAGAGATGAGTCTTCAGTAAAGACTTAAAGGTTGAGACCGAGTTTGCGTCTCTGACATGGGTAGGCAGACCGTTCCATAAAAATGGAGCTCTATAGGAGAAAGCCCTGCCTCCAGCTGTTTGCTTAGAAATTCTAGGGACAATTAGGAGGCCTGCGTCTTGTGACCGTAGCGTACGTGTAGGTATGTACGGCAGGACCAAATCAGAGAAGAGGTAGGTAGGAGCAAGCCCATGTAATGCTTTGTAGGTTAGCAGTAAAACCTTGAAATCAGCCCTTGCTTTGACAGGAAGCCAGTGTAGAGAGGCTAGCACTGGAGTAATATGATCAAATTTTTTGGTTCTAGTCAGGATTCTAGCAGCCGTATTTAGCACTAACTGAAGTTTATTTAGTGCTTTATCCGGGTAGCCGGAAAATAGAGCATTGCAGTAGTCTAACCTAGAAGTGACAAAAGCATGGATTAATTTTTCTGCATCATTTTTGGACAGAAAGTTTCTGATTTTTGCAATGTTACGTAGATGGAAAAAAGCTGTCCTCGAAATGGTCTTGATATGTTCTGGCCCCATTCATCTGGTGGTCTTCGCCATAGTGGAGTTTGGAGTGTGACTGTTTAAGGTTGTGGACAGGTGCCATTTATACTGATATTTTGTATTTTTTGCCCCACTGTAAGTATCAAAAGTAAAAGTATAAATAATTTAAAATGACTAAGATTAAGCAAGATTAAGCAAGTTTTCCCAGTTTTCTTTATTAATGGATACCCAGGGGCTCCAACACATAATTTACAAACTCAACAGAGAGACCGTAAGGATGACCAGGGACGTTCTCTTGATAAGAGTGTGAATTGGACCATTTTCCTGTCAAAATGTAACACTTTAGAGTGCCATGAAAAATGTATGGAGTGGCCTCCCGGGTGGCGCAGTGGTTAAGGGCGCTGTACTGCAGCGCCATCTGTGCCATCAGAGTCCCTGGGTTCAGGCTCTGCCGTAACCGGCCGCGACCGGGAGGTCCGTGGTGCGACGCACAATTGGCCTAGCGTCGCCCGGGTTAGGGAGCCCCTACTTTGACATTGCCATTGTTATTAGACATTGCCATCATCCACCATTTTTAAGTAGTCAACTGGGTGGGGAGTCCTATGGGTTGCAGCCTCAACAGATGCTATAATGGAACAGATATAAGGATGAGTCCTCTATCTATCTCTATGGAGCTACCCATGCTGTCACAGACTCTATAATGACACAGAAATAAAGATTAGTTCTCTGTCTATCTCTATGAAGCTACCCATGCTGTCACAGATGCTATAATGGAACAGATATAAGGATGAGTCCTCTATCTATCTCTATGGAGCTACCCATGCTGTCACAGACTCTATAATGACACAGAAATAAAGATTAGTTCTCTGTCTATCTCTATGGAGCTACCCATGCTGTCACAGATGCTATAATGACACAGAAATAAAGATTAGTTCTCTATCTATCTCTATGGAGCTACCCATGCTGTCACAGACTCTATAATGGAACAGATATAAGGATGAGTCCTCTATCTATCTCTATGGAGCTACCCATGCTGTAACAGATGCTATAATGACACAGAAATAAAGATTCGTTCTCTGTCTATCTCTATGGAGCTACCCATGCTGTCACAGATGCTATAATGGGAACAGATATAAGGATGAGTTCTCTATCTATCTCTATGGAGCTACCCATGCTGTCACAGATTCTATAATGGGAACAGATATAAGGATGAGTTCTCTATCTATCTCTATGGAGCTACCCATGCTGTCACAGACTCTATAATGGAACAGATATAAGTATGAGTCCTCTATCTATCTCTATGGAGCTACCCATGCTGTCACAGACTCTATTATGGAACAGATATAAGGATGAGTTCTCTATCTATCTCTATGGAGCTACCCATGCTGTCACAGACTCTATAATGGAACAGATATAAGGATGAGTCCTCTATCTATCTCTATGGAGCTATCCATGCTGTCACAGACTCTATAATGGAACAGATATAAGGATGAGTTCTCTATCTATCTCTATGGAGCTACCCATGCTGTCACAGACTCTATAATGGAACAGATATAAGGATGAGTCCTCTATCTATCTCTATGGAGCTACCCATGCTGTCACAGATGCTATAATGGAACAGATATAAGGATGAGTCCTCTATCTATCTCTATGGAGCTACCCATGCTGTCACAGACTCTATTATGGAACAGATATAAGGATGAGTTCTCTATCTATCTCTATGGAGCTACCCATGCTGTCACAGACTCTATAATGGAACAGATATAAGGATGAGTCCTCTATCTATCTCTATGGAGCTACCCATGCTGTCACAGACTCTATAATGGAACAGATATAAGGATGAGTCCTCTATCTATCTCTATGGAGCTACCCATGCTGTCACAGATGCTATAATGGAACAGATATAAGGATGAGTCCTCTATCTATCTCTATGGAGCTACCCATGCTGTCACAGACTCTATAATGGAACAGATATAAGGATGAGTCCTCTATCTATCTCTATGGAGCTACCCATGCTGTCACAGACTCTATAATGACACAGAAATAAAGATTAGTTCTCTGTCTATCTCTATGGAGCTACCCATGCTGTCACAGACTCTATAATGACACAGATATAAAGATCTTCTCTTTCTATCTCTATGGTTGCAGTGTTTTTGACGACCCAGATGACTTCTGGTGCTACTGACCTGTGGATTGGACTGAGTAACTTAAACCGGGACGCGTTTGTCTGGACCGATGGCCAGGCAGTCAAATACTTAAACTTGGATTTCACGAAGGTACGCATATGTACACATATTTACCTCAGCAGTGAGGGCCGAGGGTTGTTTACCCATGGCCAATATACCACAGCCGGTCGTAGACATGACGTCCAAGCAGACATTTAAACATAAACATTCACATAAGACATCATCAATGTTTCTTAAACTGCAGAGAAGCATGAGATTGACCTTCACTCACCTTTCTCTAGTTTTCCCCTTCAGTTAACAATGTTAAGCTCTACTTTGGGATCGAATCAGCGCAATGTTAGACCATTTTAATGTAACATAGCGACACAAAACGAACTGTGCAAGACTTAGTATGCAAACTAACTGTGCAAGACTTAGTATGCAAACTAACTGTGCAAGACTTAGTATGCAAACTAACTGTGCAAGAGACTTTCTTGTAGGCAGAGCACATTGGAGTAGGATTCTATTGACAGGCAGGACTGTAGAGCCTGTGCTCTACAGACCGGTGCCCCATAACCAATCAGAGCTGCAGTAGGCCTATATGCAAATAGCCATGGCCATATATGGATCCCTGCCGTTCACTGTGTTCAGGCTACAGCAGGAGCGGTCGGGAGTAGATGCTCTTGTTCTGAGATCAAAGTGAGAGCTACTTGTTGCCACCTGTGTATGTTTTGCTAGTTAGCTAGTTATTAGCCCAGTTATAGTTACTTTCTATTTCTAGTCAACAATTTTAAGAAGTATCTCTCTATGCTTTCCACCTGGCTACCCCTACCCCGGCCAACAGCTCAGCACCCCCTAAAGCAACTTCCATGTTACATTTTATGGGATGCATTTTCTCCATTGTTTTTAACGGTAGGTTGGCAACTCTGGTAGACCTACACTATGATCAAATAGCCACAGTTGCCTACTCGTCCACTGTTAAAACGGTCCTTCTGTAGCTCAGTTGGTAGAGCATGGCGCTTGTAACGCCAGGGTAGTGGGTTCGATCCCCGGGACCACCCATACGTAGAATGTATGCACACATGACTGTAAGTCGCTTTGGATAAAAGCGTCTGCTAAATGGCATATATTATATTATATTATTATATATAACTATAACTTACAGC
This sequence comes from Oncorhynchus keta, assembly GCF_023373465.1. NCBI lineage: Eukaryota > Metazoa > Chordata > Actinopteri > Salmoniformes > Salmonidae > Oncorhynchus > Oncorhynchus keta. The sequence goes on along the minus strand of NC_068435.1, from coordinate 2,005,508 downwards.
ATGTACAGCCTCAGTGTTCACAGTAAACGTGCGCTGGACGTTGCACAGAATTTTCACAACTTTCAAGTTTGTGCTCAGCAGACCTTAAATTTGCTCAGTGGTGAAAATTGAGGTAACATTTGACATAATATACACTTACATCACAGCCTGGAACACTGTGTGGCACACTGGACATGATGTGTTAGTTTACTTTGAGTTTCATTTGCTAATTTTATCCCTAAACCAATAATGTTTCTTAATTAATACCCCTAATATATAATATGTTGTTTCTTAATTGTCACAGATGTTCCCATCGCGATGGCATCACTATAGTCAGGTAAAGTCCCTTTAAACGTTAAGTAAACACAGACATACACACACCTAGTGAACGTCTACACCCGCTTTGCAAAGTCTTCACATTTTGCTGTAAGGTAAGTAATTAATTATATGTTTTTGCCTACATATCTACACAAACCAAGTAGACAAAAACATATAATTAATTACTTACCTTTTAGGCAGCAAAATTCAATGTGAAAGAAAGTTGTAGAATAAAAATAATAATAATAATAAATAAAACATGTATAAAAGATTGTGTTGCATTGATTGTCTTCAGAGTTCATACTGGTTGGAAACAACCCAGAGTTCATACTGGTTGGAAACAACCCAGAGGTCATACTGGTTGGAAACAACCCAGAGGTCATACTGGTTGGAAACAACCCAGAGGTCATACTGGTTGGAAACAACCCAGAGGTCATACTGGTTGGAAACAACCCAGAGGTCATACTGGTTGGAAACAACCCAGAGGTCATACTGGTTGGAAACAACCCAGAGGTCATACTGGTTGGAAACAACCCAGAGGTCATACTGGTTGGAAACAACCCAGAGGTCATACTGGTTGGAAACAACCCAGAGGTCATACTGGTTGGAAACAACCCAGAGGTCATACTGGTTGGAAACAACCCAGAGGTCATACTGGTTGGAAACACCCCAGAGTTCTGGTTGGAAACAACCCAGAGGTCACTGGTTGGAAACACCCCAGAGTTCATACTGGTTGGAAACAACCCAGATACTGGTCATACTGGTTGGTTGGAAACAACCCAGAGGTCATACTGGTTGGAAACAACCCAGAGGTCATACTGGTTGGAAACAACCCAGAGGTCATACTGGTTGGAAACAACCCAGAGGTCATACTGGTTGGAAACAACCCAGAGTTCATACTGGTTGGAAACACCCCAGAGTTCATACTGGTTGGAAACACCCCAGAGTTCATACTGGTTGGAAACACCCCAGAGTTCATACTGGTTGGAAACACCCCAGAGTTCATACTGGTTGGAAACACCCCAGAGTTCATACTGGTTGGAAACAACCCCAGAGTTCATACTGGTTGGAAACAACCCAGAGGTCATACTGGTTGGAAACACCCCAGAGTTCATACTGGTTGGAAACACCCCAGAGTTCATACTGGTTGGAAACACCCCAGAGTTCATACTGGTTGGAAACACCCCAGAGTTCATACTGGTTGGAAACACCCCAGAGTTCATACTGGTTGGAAACAACCCAGAGGGTCATACTGGTTGGAAACAACCCAGAGGTCATACTGGTTGGAAACAACCCAGAGGTCATACTGGTTGGAAACAACCCAGAGGTCATACTGGTTGGAAACAACCCAGAGTTCATACTGGTTGGAAACAACCCAGAGGTCATACTGGTTGGAAACACCCCAGAGTTCATACTGGTTGGAAACAACCCAGAGGTCATACTGGTTGGAAACACCCCAGAGGTCATACTGGTTGGAAACAACCCAGAGGTCATACTGGTTGGAAACAACCCAGAGGTCATACTGGTTGGAAACAACCCAGAGGTCATACTGGTTGGAAACAACCCAGAGGTCATACTGGTTGGAAACAACCCAGAGGTCATACTGGTTGGAAACAACCCAGAGTTCATACTGGTTGGAAACACCCCAGAGTTCATACTGGTTGGAAACACCCCAGAGTTCATACTGGTTGGAAACACCCCAGAGTTCATACTGGTTGGAAACACCCCAGAGTTCATACTGGTTGGAAACACCCCAGAGTTCATACTGGTTGGAAACACCCCAGAGTTCATACTGGTTGGAAACAACCCAGAGGTCATACTGGTTGGAAACACCCCAGAGTTCATACTGGTTGGAAACACCCAGAGGTCAGAGTTCATACTGGTTGGAAACACCCCAGAGTTCATACTGGTTGGAAACACCCCAGAGTTCATACTGGTTGGAAACACCCCAGAGTTCATACTGGTTGGAAACAACCCAGAGGTCATACTGGTTGGAAACAACCCAGAGTTCATACTGGTTGGAAACACCCCAGAGTTCATACTGGTTGGAAACACCCCAGAGTTCATACTGGTTGGAAACACCCCAGAGTTCATACTGGTTGGAAACACCCCAGAGTTCATACTGGTTGGAAACACCCCAGAGTTCATACTGGTTGGAAACAACCCAGAGGTCATACTGGTTGGAAACAACCCAGAGTTCATACTGGTTGGAGTTCAACTGGTTGGACACCCCAGAGTTCATACTGGTTGGAAACACCCCAGAGTTCATACTGGTTGGAAACACCCCAGAGTTCATACTGGTTGGAAACACCCCAGAGTTCATACTGGTTGGAAACACCCCATAGTTCATACTGGTTGGAAACACCCCAGAGTTCATACTGGTTGGAAACACCCCAGAGTTCATACTGGTTGGAAACACCCCAGAGTTCATACTGGTTGGAAACACCCCAGAGTTCATACTGGTTCATACTGGAAACACCCCAGAGTTCATACTGGTTGGAAACACCCCAGAGTTCATACTGGTTGGAAACACCCCATAGTTCATACTGGTTGGAAACACCCCAGAGTTCATACTGGTTGGAAACACCCCAGAGTTCATACTGGTTGGAAACACCCCAGAGTTCATACTGGTTGGAAACACCCCAGAGTTCATACTGGTTGGAAACACCCCAGAGTTCATACTGGTTGGAAACACCCCAGAGTTCATACTGGTTGGAAACACCCCAGAGTTCATACTGGTTGGAAACACCCCAGAGTTCATACTTGGTGGAAACACCCCAGAGTTCATACTTGGTGGAAACACACCAGAGTTCATACTTGGTGGAAACACCCCAGAGGTCATACTGGTTGGAAACAACCCAGTGTTCATACTTGGTGGAAACACCCCAGAGTTCATACTTGGTGGAAACACCCCAGAGATCATACTTGGTGGAAACACCCCAGAGTTCATACTTGGTGGAAACACCCCAGAGTTCATACTTGGTGGAAACACCCCAGAGTTCATACTGGTTGGAAACACCCCAGAGTTCATACTTGGTGGAAACACCCCAGAGTTCATACTGGTTGGAAACACCCCAGAGTTCATACTGGCTGGAAACACCCCAGAGTTCATACTGGCTGGAAACACCCCAGAGTTCATACTGGCTGGAAACACCCCAGAGTTCATACTGGCTGGAAACACCCCAGAGTTCATTACTGGCTGGAAACACCCCAGAGTTCATACTGGCTGGAAACACCCCAGAGTTCATACTGGCTGGAAACACCCCAGAGTTCATACTGGTTGGAAACACCCCAGAGTTCATACTTGGTGGAAACACCCCAGAGTTCATACTGGTTGGAAACACCCCAGAGTTCATACTGGTTGGAAACACCCCAGAGTTCATACTTGGTCAATGGCTCTTTAGGGAAGGTGTCAGGATCAAAAGACATGCCATGAGCAGAGCCCAGGTAAAAAAAGAAAGGGAAAGCTTACCTCTGTCTTCTGAGAACTCTGGGACTATCCCAGGGACAAGAAACCCTGGGACTATTCAGGGACAAGAAACCCTGGGACTATCCAGGGACAAGAAACCCTGGGACTATCCAGGGACAAGAAACCCTGGGACTATCCAGGGACAAGAAACCCTGGGACTATCCAGGGACAAGAAACCCTGGGACTATCCAGGGACAAGAAACCCTGGGACTATCCAGGGACAAGAAACCCTGGGACTATCCAGGAACAAGAAACCCAGGGACTATCCAGGAACAAGAAACCCTGGGACTATCCAGGGACAAGAAACCCTGGGACTATCCAGGAACAAGAAACCCTGGGACTATCCAGGAACAAGAAACCCGGGGACTTTCCCAGGAACAAGAAACCCGGGGACTTTCCCAGGAACAAGAAACCCTGGGACTTTCCCAGGGACAAGTATCCCTGGGACAAGAAAGCCTATTTACACACATTTGAATGCCAAAGACACACCAGAATGGCTTTCCAATAGGTGTTTAGTGCTCCTGAATGGTACAGTCTCAGTCCTGACTTTAATCTGCTTAAAAAACAGAAACAAAGTTTGAATATTACTTCTCCATCAAATATTTCCAACCAAATGTGGATAAACAGGTTCATGTCAAGCCCTGCATGTGTTTTCCATAAGTCTTATGGAATGTAGGCCTATAATTGAACACCACACATTGGCTGCTACTGTAGACTGAATGATAGAACAGCTATTTCCATGTTAAAATGTTATGAGATGCATTTTCTCCATCATTTTTGATGGTAAGCCTGTCTGCTAGGCCTACATTATGATCAAATAGCCACATTAGCCTACTTGTCCACTGTTAAAACTGTAAGTTAAAGCAGGTACAGCGTCAGTTTTCACAGTAAAACTATAACTTACAGCAGGTACTGCCTCAGTGTTCCCAGTAAAACTAACTTATAGTGGGTACAGCCTCAGTGTTCACAGTAAAACTAACTTATAGTGGGTACAGCCTCAGTGTTCACAGTAAACGTGCGCTGGACGTTGCACAGAAGTTTCACAACTTTCAAGTTTGTGCTCAGCAGACCTTAAATTTGCTCAGTGGTGAAAATTGAGGTAACATTTGACATAATATACACTTACATCACAGCCTGGAACACTGTGTGGCACACTGGACATGATGTGTTAGTTTACTTTGAGTTTCATTTGCTAATTTTATCCCTAAACCAATAATGTTTCTTAATTAATACCCCTAATATATAATATGTTGTTTCTTAATTGTCACAGATGTTCCCATCGCGATGGCATCACCATAGTCAGGTAAAGTCCCTTCAAACTTTAAGTAAACACAGACATACACACACAGGACCTAGTGAAAGTCTACACACGCTTTGCACGGTTTTCACATTTTGCTGTGTTAAAATGAAGTAAAAAAGGAATTAAGTTATGTTTTTTTCTGACAGATCTACACAAACCTATTCCACATATTCAAAGTGAAAGAATGTATTGATTGTGTATGTCTTCACACCCCAGAGTTCATACTGGCTGGAAACACCCCAGAGTTCATACTGGCTGGAAACACCCCAGAGTTCATACTGGTTGGAAACACCCCAGAGTTTATACTGGTTGGAAACACCCCAGAGTTTATACTGGTTGGAAACACCCCAGTTCATACTTGGTGGAAACACCCCAGAGTTCATACTTGGTGGAAACACCCCAGAGATCATACTGGTTGGAAACACCCCAGAGTTCATACTGGTTGGAAACACCCCAGAGTTCATACTGGTTGGAAACACCCCAGAGTTCATACTGGTTGGAAACACCCCAGAGTTCATACTGGTTGGAAACACCCCAGAGTTCATACTGGTTGGAAACACCCCAGAGTTCATACTGGTTGGAAACACCCCAGAGTTCATACTGGTTGGAAACACCCCAGAGTTCATACTGGTTGGAAACACCCCAGAGTTCATACTGGTTGGAAACACCCCAGAGTTCATACTGGTTGGAAACACCCCAGAGTTCATACTGGTTGGAAACACCCCAGAGTTCATACTGGTTGGAAACACCCCAGAGTTCATACTGGTTGGAAACACCCCAGAGTTCATACTGGTTGGAAACACCCCAGAGTTCATACTGGTTGGAAACACCCCAGAGTTCATACTGGGTGGAAACACCCCAGAGTTCATACTGGTTGGAAACACCCCAGAGTTCATACTGGTTGGAAACACCCCAGAGTTCATACTTGGTGGAAACACCCCAGAGTTCATACTGGTTGGAAACACCCCAGAGTTCATACTTGGTGGAAACACCCCAGAGTTCATACTGGTTGGAAACACCCCAGAGTTCATACTGGCTGGAAACACCCCAGAGTTATTACTTGGTGGAAACACCCCAGAGTTCATACTGGCTGGAAACACCCCAGAGTTCATACTGGCTGGAAACACCCCAGAGTTCATACTGGTTGGAAACACCCCAGAGATCATACTTGGTCAATGGCTCTTTAGGGAAGGTGTCAGGATCAAAAGACATGCAATGAGCAGAGCCCAGGTAAAAAAAGAAAGGGAAAGCTTACCTCTGTCTTCTGAGAACTCTGGGACTATCCCAGGGACAATAAACCCTGGGGCTATCCAGGGACAAGAAACCCTGGGACTATCCAGGGACAAGAAACCCTGGGACTATCCAGGGACAAGAAACCCTGGGACTATCCAGGGACAAGAAACCCTGGGACTATCCAGGGACAAGAAACCCTGGGACTATCCAGGGACAAGAAACCCTGGGACTATCCAGGGACAAGAAACCCTGGGACAATCCAGAGACAAGAAACCCTGGGACTATCCAGGGACAATAAACCCTGGGACTATCCAGGGACAAGAAACCCTGGGACTATCCAGGGACAAGAAACCCTGGGACTATCCAGGGACAAGAAACCCTGGGACTAGAAACCCTGGGACTATCCAGGGACAAGAAACCCTGGGACTATCCAGGGACAAGAAACCCTGGGACTTTCCCAGGAACAAGAAACCCTGGGTCTATCCCAGGGACAAGAAACCCTGGGACTATCCAGAGACAAGAAACCCTGGGACTATCCAGGGACAAGAAACCCGGGGACTTTCCCAGGAACAAGAAACCCTGGGTCTATCCCAGGGACAAGAAACCCTGGGACTATCCAGAGACAAGAAACCCTGGGACTATCCAGGGACAAGTATCCCTGGGACTAACCAGGGACAAGAAACCCTGGGACTATCCAGGGGACAAGAATCCCTGGGACAAGAAAGCCTATTTACACACATTTGAATGCCAAAGACACACCAGAATGGCTTTCCAATAGGTGTTTAGTGCTCCTGAATGGTACAGTCTCAGTCCTGACTTTAATCTGCTTAAAAAACAGAAACAAAGTTTGAATATTACTTCTCCATCAAATATTTCCAACCAAATGTGGATAAACAGGTTCATGTCAAGCCCTACATGTGTTTTTCATAAGTCTCGTGGAATGTAGACCTATAATTGAACACCACACATTGGCTGCTACTGTAGACTGAATGATAGAACAGCTATTTCCATGTTAAAATGTTATGAGATGCATTTTCTCCATCATTTTTGATGGTAAGCCTGTCTGCTAGGCCTACATTGTGATCAAATAGCCACATTAGCCTACTTGTCCACTGTTAAAACTGTAAGTTAAAGCAGGTACAGCCTCAGTGTTCACAGTAAAACTGCAACTTAAAGCAGGTACAGCGTCAGTTTTCACAGTAAAACTATAACTTACAGCAGGTACTGCCTCAGTGTTCACAGTAAAACTAACTTATAGTGGGTACAGCCTCAGTGTTCACAGTAAAACTAACTTATAGTGGGTACAGCCTCAGTGTTCACAGTAAACGTGCGCTGGACGTTGCACAGAAGTTTCACAACTTTCAAGTTTGTGCTCAGCAGACCTTAAATTTGCTCAGTGGTGAAAATTGAGGTAACATTTGACATAATATACACTTACATCACAGCCTGGAACACTGTGTGGCACACTGGACATGATGTGTTAGTTTACTTTGAGTTTCATTTGCTAATTTTATCCCTAAACCAATCATGTTTCTTAATTAATACCCCTAATATATAATATGTTGTTTCTTAATTGTCACAGATGTTCCCATCGCGATGGCATCACCATAGTCAGGTAAAGTCCCTTCAAACTTTAAGTAAACACAGACATACACACACAGGACCTAGTGAAAGTCTACACACGCTTTGCACGGTTTTCACATTTTGCTGTGTTAAAATGAAGTAAAAAAGGAATTAAGTTATGTTTTTTTCTGACAGATCTACACAAACCTATTCCACATATTCAAAGTGAAAGAATGTATTGATTGTGTATGTCTTCACACCCCAGAGTTCATACTGGCTGGAAACACCCCAGAGTTCATACTGGCTGGAAACACCCCAGAGTTCATACTGGTTGGAAACACCCCAGAGTTTATACTGGTTGGAAACACCCCAGAGTTCATACTTGGTGGAAACACCCCAGAGTTCATACTTGGTGGAAACACCCCAGAGTTCATACTTGGTGGAAACACCCCAGAGATCATACTTGGTGGAAACACCCCAGAGTTCATACTTGGTGGAAACACCCCAGAGTTCATACTGGTTGGAAACACCCCAGAATTCATACTTGGTGGAAACACCCCAGAGTTCATACTGGTTGGAAACACCCCAGAGTTCATACTTGGTGGAAACACCCCAGAGTTTATACTGGTTGGAAACACCCCAGAGTTCATACTTGGTGGAAACACCCCAGAGTTTATACTGGTTGGAAAAACCCCAGTTCATACTTGGTGGAAACACCCCAGAGTTCATACTTGGTGGAAACACCCCAGAGTTCATACTTGGTCAATGCCTCTTTGGGGAAGGTGTCAGGATCAAAAGACGTGCCATGAGCAGAGCCAAGGTAAAAAAGAATAGGAAAGATTACCTCTGTCTTCTGAAAACTCTGGGACTATCTAGGGACAAGAAACCCTGGGACTTTCCCAGGGACAAGAAACCCTGGGACTTTCCCAGGAACAAGAAACCCTGGGACATTCCCAGGGACAAGAAACCCTGGGACTTTCCCAGGGACAAGATACCCGGGGACTTTCCCAGGGTCAAGATACCCTGGGACTTTCCCAGGAACAAGAAACCCTGGGACTATCCCAGGAACAAGAAACCCTGGGACTATCCCAGGGACAAGAAAGCCCTGGGACTATCCCAGGGACAAGAAAGCATGGGACTATCCCAGGGACAAGATAGCATGGGACTATCCCAGGGACAAGAAAGCATGGGACTATCCCAGGGACAAGATAGTCTGGGACTATCCCAGAGACAAGATAGCCTGGGACTATCCCAGGTACAAGAAAGTCTGGGACTATCCCAGGAACAAGAAACCCTGGGACTATCCCAGGAACAAGAAAGCCTGGGACTATCCCAGGGACAAGAAAGCCCTGGGACTATCCCAGGGACCAAGAAACCCTGGGACTATCCCAGGGACAAGAAATCCTAATTACACACATGTGAATGCCAAAGACACACCAGAATGGCTTTCCAATAGGTGTAGAGTGAATGGCCCAGTCTCAGTCCTGACTTTAATCTGCTTAAAAAAACACAAACAAAGTTTGAATATTGCTTCTCCATCAAAGATTTCCAACCAAATGTGCTTGAACATTTTTGACAAAAACAATTAGATGTAATTTTAAGGCAGCAAAATGTGAAGACAAGGGGTATACGTTCACCAGCTAAACATTTTGTATACACACCGACAGGCCTACTGTACATATGTTTAAATACATATTATACTGAAACACATTGACTAAATCCCCATCATTTACATATTATTTTTATTTTTATTTTTATTTCACCTTTATTTAACCAGGTAGGCTAGTTGAGAACAAGTTCTCATTTGCAACTGCGACCTGGCCAAGATAAAGCATAGCAGTGTGAACAGACAACACAGAGTTACACATGGAGTAAACAATTTAGCAAGTCAATAACACAGTAGAAAAAAATGGGCAGTCTATATACAATGTGTGCAAAAGGCATGAGGAGGTAGGCGAATAATACAATTTTGCAGATTAACACTGGTGATAAATGATCAGATGGGCATGTACAGGTAGAGATATTGGTGTGCAAAAGAGCAGAAAAGTAAATAAATAAAAACAGTATAAAAACAGTATGGGAATGAGGTAGGTGAAAAGGGTGAGCTATTTACCAATAGACTATGTACAGCTGCAGCGATCGGTTAGCTGCTCGGATAGCTGATGTTTGAAGTTGGTGAGGGAGATAAAAGTCTCCAACTTCAGCGATTTTTTGCAAATTCGTTCCAGTCACAGGCAGCAGAGTACTGGAACGAAAGGCGGCCAAATGAGGTGTTGGCTTTAGGGATGATCAGTGAGATACACCTGCTGGAGCGCGTGCTACGGATGGGTGTTGCCATCGTGACCAGTGAACTGAGATAAGGCGGAGCTTTACCTAGCATGGACTTGTAGATGACCTGGAGCCAGTGGGTCTGGCGACGAATATGTAGTGAGGGCCAGCCGACTAGAGCATACAAGTCGCAGTGGTGGGTGGTATAAGGTGCTTTAGTGACAAAACGGATGGCACTGTGATAGACTGCATCCAGTTTGCTGAGTAGAGTGTTGGAAGCCATTTTGTAGATGACATCGCCGAAGTCGAGGATCGGTAGGATAGTCAGTTTTACTAGGGTAAGCTTGGCAGCGTGAGTGAAGGAGGCTTTGTTGCGGAATAGAAAGCCGACTCTGGATTTGATTTTTGATTGGAGATGTTTGATGTGAGTCTGGAAGGAGAGTTTGCAGTCTAGCCAGACACCTAGGTACTTATAGATGTCCACATATTCAAGGTTGGAACCATCCAGGGTGGTGATGCTAGTCGGGCATGCGGGTGCAGGCAGCGATCGGTTGAAAAGCATGCATTTGGTTTTACTCGCGTTTAGGAGCAGTTGGAGGCCACGGAAGGAGTGCTGTATGGCATTGAAGCTCGTTTGGAGGTTGGATAGCACAGTGTCCAATGACGGGCCGAAAGTATATAGAATGGTGTCGTCTGCGTAGAGGTGGATCAGGGAATCGCCCGCAGCAAGAGCAACATCATTGATATATACAGAGAAAAGAGTCGGCCCGAGAATTGAACCCTGTGGCACCCCATAGAGACTGCCAGAGGACCGGACAGCATGCCCTCCGATTTGACACACTGAACTCTGTCTGCAAAGTAATTGGTGAACCAGGCAAGGCAGTCATCCGAAAACCGAGGCTGTTGAGTCTGCCGATAAGAATTTGGTGATTGACAGAGTCGAAAGCCTTGGCGAGGTCGATGAAGACGGCTGCACAGTACTGTCTTTTATCGATGGCGGTTATGATATCATTTAGTACCTTGAGTGTGGCTGAGGTGCACCCGTGACCGGCTCGAAACCAGATTGCACAGCGGAGAAGGTACGGTGGGATTCGAGATGGTCAGTGACCTGTTTGTTGACTTGGCTTTCAAAGACCTTAGATAGGCAGGGCAGGATGGATATAGGTCTATAGCAGTTTGGGTCCAGGGTGTCTCCCCCTTTGAAGATTATACTGAAACACATTGACTAAATCCCCATCATTTACATATTATACTGAAACACATTGACTAAATCCCCATCATTTACATATTATACTGAAACACATTGACTAAATCCCCATCATTTACATATTATACTGAAACACATTGACTAAATCCCCATCATTTACATATTATACTGAAACACATTGACTAAATCCCCATCATTTACATATTATACTGAAACACATTGACTAAATCCCCATCATTTACATATTATACTGAAACACATTGACTAAATCCCCATCATTTACATATTATACTGAAACACATTGACTAAATCCCCATCATTTACATATTATACTGAAACACATTGACTAAATCCCCATCATTTACATATTATACTGAAACACATTGACTAAATCCCCATCATTTACATATTATACTGAAACACATTGACTAAATCCCCATCATTTACATATTATACTGAAACACATTGATTAAATCCCCATCGTTTACTTTGCTTATTCTATCTCTAGAACAATTTCTTAATAAATACCACTAACGTATACCATTTCTAATTGTAGATGTATATGCTTTCCTCTCAGGCTAGTCAGGTAAGATCAATTTAAACGAACTATCACCATTCAAAATGAGAATTACACACAAAGACATTGGATATAATAACATATTAATAATGTATTATTTAAAGTGCTCGACTTACATTTTGCTCAAAGCTCTACGATGTGAGGGAATTAAGTCTGTGACTGTGAATGTTGTCGATATTGATCATCTTTGTCTCACAGTGTATTGTGATGGCCAGTTCCTCCTCCATCTTGGGAAAATGGGAAATCAGGTCCTGCAACGACACGCACGGATTCATCTGTCAGCGTAAAGTTGGTGAGAAAAGACATTCTCCTCCTCCTCTTCTCTCTCTCTCTCCTACTCTTCATCCTCTTCTTCCTCCTCCTTTTTGTCTCCATCCTCGGCCCTGTGATTTGTAATGTGACTAAGTGTTGCTCTGCCCTCCTAGACTCAGGCATCCCAGTCCTGACACCGACAGTGTTACCTAGAGGCTGGGTGAAGCTGGCCAACGACTCCTACAAGGTGATGCCCCAGAACAGGACATGGCCCGATGCCCGGATGCAGTGTGAGGCTGAGGAGGGCCAGCTGGCTAGCACCCTGGATGAACTGTCAGTAGCCTACCTGGAGCTGCAGGCTCTGAAGCTGCAGACACCACTGTGGATTGGACTCAATAGGAATGAGGTACAGTACTAGCTGTCACTTCAGGTGCAACGGACTCCTCCTCAGAACAGGCAGGTTATTGGTACTGTTGGATTCTGGGTGAAACTTGGAACATATCTATACTCGAGACATGATGGATCAAGTAATACTATAGTATCTGAGGGGTGATAGAGACTGGTTGTAGTAATACTATAGTATCTGAGGAGTGATAGAGACTGGTTGGTACATAAGTAATACTATAGTATCTGAGGGGTGATAGAGACTGGTTGGTACATAAGTAATACTATAGTATCTGAGGGGTGATAGAGACTGGTTGTAGTAATACTATAGTATCTGAGGGGTGATAGAGACTGGTTGGTACATCAGTAATACTATAGTATCTGAGGGGTGATAGAGACTGGTAGGTACATCAGTATTACATAGTATCTGAGGAGTAATAGAGACTGGTTGGTACATCAGTAATACTATAGTATCTGAGGAGTAATAGAGACTGGTTGGTACATCAGTAATACTATAGTATCTGAGGGGTGATAGAGACTGGTAGGTACATCAGTATTACATAGTATCTGAGGAGTAATAGAGACTAGTTGGTACATCAGTAATACTATAGTATCTGAGGGGTGATAGAGACTGGTTGGTACATCAGTAATACTATAGTATCTGAGGGGTGATAGAGACTGGTTGGTACATAAGTAATACTATAGTATCTGAGGGGTGATAGAGACTGGTTGTAGTAATACTATAGTATCTGAGGGGTGATAGAGACTGGTTGGTACATCAGTAATACTATAGTATCTGAGGGGTGATAGAGACTGGTAGGTACATCAGTATTACATAGTATCTGAGGAGTAATAGAGACTGGTTGGTACATCAGTAATACTATAGTATCTGAGGGGTGATAGAGACTTGTTGGTACATCAGTAATACTATAGTATCTGAGGGGTGATAGAGACTGGTTGGTACATCAGTAATACTATAGTATCTGAGGGGTGATAGAGACTGGTTGGTACATAAGTAATACTATAGTATCTGAGGGGTGATAGAGACTGGTTGTTGTAATACTATAGTACCTGAGGAGTGATAGAGACTGGTTGGTACATAAGTAATACTATAGTATCTGAGGGGTGAATGAGACTGGTTGGTACATAAGTAATACTATAGTATCTGAGGGGTGATAGAGACTGGTTGTAGTAATACTATAGTATCTGAGGAGTGATAGAGACTGGTTGGTACATAAGTAATACTATAGTATCTGAGGGGTGATAGAGACTGGTTGGTACATAAGTAATACTATAGTATCTGAGGGGTGATAGAGACTGGTTGGTACATCAGTAATACTATAGTATCTGAGGGGTGATAGAGACTGGTTGGTACATCAGTAATACTATAGTATCTGAGGGGTGATAGAGACTGGTAGGTACATCAGTATTACATAGTATCTGAGGAGTAATAGAGACTGGTTGGTACATCAGTAATACTATAGTATCTGAGGAGTAATAGAGACTGGTTGTAGTAATACTATAGTATCTGAGGGGTGATAGAGACTGGTTGGTACATCAGTAATACTATAGTATCTGAGGAGTAATAGAGACTGGTTGGTACATCAGTAATACTATAGTATCTGAGGAGTAATAGAGACTGGTTGTAGTAATACTATAGTATCTGAGGGGTGATAGAGACTGGTTGGTACATCAGTAATACTATAGTATCTGAGGGGTGATAGAGACTGGTTGGTACATGGAGTTCAGATTGTCAGGAAAGGCTAGAGTACTGTAATATAACATGGTGTTCAGATTGTCAGGAAAGGCTAGAGTACTGTAATATAACATGGAGTTCAGATTGTCAGGAAAGGCTAGAGTACTGTAATATAACATGGAGTTCAGATTGTCAGGAAAGGCTAGAGTACTGTAATATAACATGGAGTTCAGATTGTCAGGAAAGGCTAGAGTACTGTAATATAACATGGAGTTCAGATTGTCAGGAAAGGCTAGAGTACTGTAATATAACATGGAGTTCAGATTGTCAGGAAAGGCTAGAGTACTGTAATATAACATGGTGTTCAGATTGTCAGGAAAGGCTAGAGTACTGTAATATAACATGGAGTTCAGATTGTCAGGAAAGGCTAGAGTACTGTAATATAACATGGAGTTCAGATTGTCAGGAAAGGCTAGAGTACTGTAATATAACATGGAGTTCAGATTGTCAGGAAAGGCTAGAGTACTGTAATATAACATGGAGTTCAGATTGTCAGGAAAGGCTAGAGTACTGTAATATAACATGGAGTTCAGATTGTCAGGAAAGGCTAGAGTACTGTAATATAACATGGAGTTCAGATTGTCAGGAAAGGCTAGAGTACTGTAATATAACATGGAGTTCAGATTGTCAGGAAAGGCTAGAGTACTGTAATATAACATGGAGTTCAGATTGTCAGGAAAGGCTAGAGTACTGTAATATAACATGGAGTTCAGATTGTCAGGAAAGGCTAGAGTACTGTAATATAACATGGAGTTCAGATTGTCAGGAAAGGCTAGAGTACTGTAATATAACATGGAGTTCAGATCGTCAGGAAAGGCTAGAGTACTGTAATATAACATGGTGTTCAGATCGTCAGGAAAGGCTAGAGTACTGTAATATAACATGGAGTTCAGATTGTCAGGAAAGGCTAGAGTACTGTAATATAACATGGAGTTCAGATTGTCAGGAAAGGCTAGAGTACTGTAATATAACATGGAGTTCAGATTGTCAGGAAAGGCTAGAGTACTGTAATATAACATGGAGTTCAGATTGTCAGGAAAGGCTAGAGTACTGTAATATAACATGGAGTTCAGATTGTCAGGAAAGGCTAGAGTACTGTAATATAACATGGTGTTCAGATTGTCAGGAAAGGCTAGAGTACTGTAATATAACATGGAGTTCAGATTGTCAGGAAAGGCTAGAGTACTGTAATATAACATGGAGTTCAGATTGTCAGGAAAGGCTAGAGTACTGTAATATAACATGGAGTTCAGATTGTCAGGAAAGGCTAGAGTACTGTAATATAACATGGAGTTCAGATTGTCAGGAAAGGCTAGAGTACTGTAATATAACATGGAGTTCAGATTGTCAGGAAAGGCTAGAGTACTGTAATATAACATGGAGTTCAGATTGTCAGGAAAGGCTAGAGTACTGTAATATAACATGGAGTTCAGATTGTCAGGAAAGGCTAGAGTACTGTAATATAACATGGAGTTCAGATTGTCAGGAAAGGCTAGAGTACTGTAATATAACATGGAGTTCAGATTGTCAGGAAAGGCTAGAGTACTGTAATATAACATGGAGTTCAGATCGTCAGGGCGGTGCCAGCAGGAATCAAACCCATGAGAGTGACGTTGGGAGCGCCGTGCTCTACCAACTGACTTACAGCTGTAGTGGTTTGTTTTTTCAGACGCACGGCTACTTCAGGTGGATGGACGGCTGGCCCTTGAGCATGGACCGGTGGGCCCAAGACGAGCCCAGCAGAGACCGGCCCTGTGTCTACCTGGATGTGGAAGGCACCTGGAAGACAGCCCTTTGTAACCACACCTACCCCAGTGTGTGTAAGCAGTCCCCAGGTAAGACAGTCACTTACCCCATTGTGTTAGTAGTCAACAGGTGAGACAGGTACCTACCCCAGTGTGTTAGTAGTCGCCAGGTGAGACAGGTACCTACTCCAGTGTGTTAGTAGTCACCAGGTGAGACAGGTACCTACCCCAGTGTGTTAGTAGTCCACAGGTGAGACAGTCACCTACCCCAGTGTGTTAGTAGTCACCAGGTTTGACAGTCACCTACCCCAGTGTGCTAGTAGTCACCAGGTGAGACAGTCACCTACCCCAGTGTGTTAGTAGTCCACAGGTGAGACAGTCACCTACCCCAGTGTGTTAGTAGTCACCAGGTGAGACAGTCACCTACCCCAGTGTGTTAGTAGTCCACAGGTGAGACTTTCACCTACCCCAGTGTGTTAGTAGTCACCAGGTGTGACAGTCACCTACCCCAGTGTGCTAGTAGTCACCAGGTGAGACAGTCACCTACCCCAGTGTGTTAGTAGTCCACAGGTGAGACAGTCACCTACCCCAGTGTGCTAGTAGTCAACAGGTGAGACAGTCACCTACCCCAGTGTGTTAGTAGTCCACAGGTGAGACAGTCACCTACCCCAGTGTGTTAGTAGTCACCAGGTGAGACAGTCACCTACCCCAGTGTGTTAGTAGTCCACAGGTGAGACAGTCACCTACCCCAGTGTGTTAGTAGTCACCAGGTGTGACAGTCACCTACCCCAGTGTGCTAGTAGTCACCAGGTGAGACAGTCACCTACCCCAGTGTGTTAGTAGTCCACAGGTGAGACAGTCACCTACCCCAGTGTGTTAGTAGTCACCAGGTGAGACAGTCACCTACCCCAGTGTGTTAGTAGTCCACAGGTGAGACAGTCACCTACCCCAGTGTGTTAGTAGTCACCAGGTGTGACAGTCACCTACCCCAGTGTGCTAGTAGTCACCAGGTGAGACAGTCACCTACCCCAGTGTGTTAGTAGTCCACAGGTGAGACAGTCACCTACCCCAGTGTGTTAGT
Organism: Oncorhynchus keta; assembly: GCF_023373465.1. NCBI lineage: Eukaryota > Metazoa > Chordata > Actinopteri > Salmoniformes > Salmonidae > Oncorhynchus > Oncorhynchus keta. The sequence continues at coordinate 1,988,376 of NC_068435.1, read as the reverse complement.
AGTCCACAGGTGAGACAGTCACCTACCCCAGTGTGCTAGTAGTCCACAGGTGAGACAGTCACCTACCCCAGTGTGTTAGTAGTCCACAGGTGAGACAGTCACCTACCCCAGTGTGTTAGTAGTCCACAGGTGAGACAGTCACCTACCCCAGTGTGTTAGTAGTCCACAGGTGAGACAGTCACCTACTCCAGTGTGTTAGTAGTCACCAGGTGAGACAGGTACCTACCCCAGTGTGTTAGTAGTCACCAGGTGAGACAGGTACCTACCCCAGTGTGTTAGTAGTCACCAGGTGAGACAGGTACCTACTCCAGTGTGTTAGTAGTCACCAGGTGAGACAGGTACCTACCCCAGTGTGTTAGTAGTCACCAGGTGAGACAGTCACCTACCCCAGTGTGTTAGTAGTCACCAGGTGAGACAGTCTCCTACCCCAGTGTGTTAGTAGTCACCAGGTGAGACAGTCTCCTACTCCAGTGAGTTAGTAGTCACCAGGTGAGACAGGTACCTACCCCAGTGTGTTAGTAGTCACCAGGTGAGACAGGTACCTACCCCAGTGTGTTAGTAGTCACCAGGTGAGACAGGTACCTACCCCAGTGTGTTAGTAGTCCCCAGGTGAGACAGGTACCTACCCCAGTCTGTTGGTAGTCACCAGGTGAGACAGGTACCTACCCCAGTGTGTTAGTAGTCCCCAGGTGAGACAGTCACCTACCCCAGTGTGTTAGTAGTCCCCAGGTGAGACAGTCACCTACCCCAGTGTGTTAGTAGTCCCCAGGTGAGACAGTCACCTACCCCAGTGTGTTAGTAGTCCCCAGGTGAGACAGTCTCCTACCCCAGTGTGTTAGTAGTCACCAGGTGAGACAGTCTCCTACCCCAGTGTGTTAGTAGTCACCAGGTGAGACAGTCACCTACCCCAGTGTGTTAGTAGTCACCAGGTGAGACAGTCTCCTACCCCAGTGTGTTAGTAGTCACCAGGTGAGACAGTCACCTACCCCAGTGTGTTAGTAGTCCACAGGTGAGACAGTCACCTACCCCAGTGTGTTAGTAGTCACCAGGTTTGACAGTCACCTACCCCAGTGTGCTAGTAGTCACCAGGTGAGACAGTCACCTACCCCAGTGTGTTAGTAGTCCACAGGTGAGACAGTCACCTACCCCAGTGTGTTAGTAGTCACCAGGTGAGACAGTCACCTACCCCAGTGTGTTAGTAGTCCACAGGTGAGACAGTCACCTACCCCAGTGTGTTAGTAGTCACCAGGTGTGACAGTCACCTACCCCAGTGTGCTAGTAGTCACCAGGTGAGACAGTCACCTACCCCAGTGTGTTAGTAGTCCACAGGTGAGACAGTCACCTACCCCAGTGTGTTAGTAGTCCACAGGTGAGACAGTCACCTACCCCAGTGTGCTAGTAGTCCACAGGTGAGACAGTCACCTACCCCAGTGTGTTAGTAGTCCACAGGTGAGACAGTCACCTACCCCAGTGTGCTAGTAGTCCACAGGTGAGACAGTCACCTACCCCAGTGTGTTAGTAGTCCACAGGTGAGACAGTCACCTACCCCAGTGTGTTAGTAGTCACCAGGTGAGACAGGTACCTACCCCAGTGTGTTAGTAGTCACCAGGTGAGACAGGTACCTACCCCAGTGTGTTAGTAGTCCCCAGGTGAGACAGGTACCTACCCCAGTCTGTTGGTAGTCACCAGGTGAGACAGGTACCTACCCCAGTGTGTTAGTAGTCCCCAGGTGAGACAGTCACCTACCCCAGTGTGTTAGTAGTCCCCAGGTGAGACAGTCTCCTACCCCAGTGTGTTAGTAGTCACCAGGTGAGACAGTCTCCTACCCCAGTGTGTTAGTAGTCACCAGGTGAGACAGTCTCCTACCCCAGTGTGTTAGTAGTCACCAGGTGAGACAGTCTCCTACCCCAGTGTGTTAGTAGTCACCAGGTGAGACAGTCTCCTACCCCAGTGTGTTAGTAGTCCCCAGGTGAGACAGTCACCTACCCCAGTGTGTTAGTAGTCACCAGGTGAGACAGTCACCTACCCCAGTGTGTTAGTAGTCCACAGGTGAGACAGTCACCTACCCCAGTGTGTTAGTAGTCACCAGGTGTGACAGTCACCTACCCCAGTGTGCTAGTAGTCACCAGGTGAGACAGTCACCTACCCCAGTGTGTTAGTAGTCCACAGGTGAGACAGTCACCTACCCCAGTGTGTTAGTAGTCCCCAGGTGAGACAGTCACCTACCCCAGTGTGTTAGTAGTCCCCAGGTGAGACAGTCACCTACCCCAGTGTGTTAGTAGTCCACAGGTGAGACAGTCACCTACCCCAGTGTGCTAGTAGTCCACAGGTGAGACAGTCACCTACCCCAGTGTGTTAGTAGTCCACAGGTGAGACAGTCACCTACCCCAGTGTGTGAAAGCAGCAGGCTGGGAAGGATCCTATTGGTTGGTCCTTATGCTGCTCCGTAATACCATTGGCTAGTGTCTCCCAGAGAGGATATCCTATTGGTTAATCCCTGTGCAGTTCTGTAATCCTTTTGGTTTGTTCCCCCCACAGCCGTCCCGCCCACGGCCCCACCCCAGTACCCTGGGGAATGTATCCAGGAGGAGGAGCAGGAGGAGATCAGTGGTAGAAACACCCCCTGGTTCTGGTTGCCTTTCAAAGGGCACTGCTACAGCTTCGTCATTAATGACATAGAGTGGGCCGACGCCTCCACCAGCTGTAAACGTAAAGGTAGGAGGAGTCTCAAATCCAAGGGTGTGTCGAAAAATGCTGTCCTATTGAATACCCGTGATTTCTGACAAGTTGACTTGTCAGGAGAGAGAGGAGATTTGAGGCCATGTGACACATTACATTCAGAACTCTTCAGGGTACATGCGTTCATATTCAATATGCCAGGCCTTATACGGGGTGCCGTTATAAAATGGTGCATTGTTTGGACAGGGCCCATCTCCCATTCTCTCCCATTCTCCTCCAAGTCTGGACTGGTTGACTGAATTGTTGGAAGAAAGGTGGCACCCAGACTGATGATTTAGGACACAGAATGATACACCTATCTAATGCTTTAGTACCCAGACTGATACACCTATCTAATGCTTTAGTACCCAGACTGATACACCTATCTAATGCTATAGGACACAGACTGATACACCTATCTAATGCTTTAGTACCCAGACTGATACACCTATCTAATGCTTTAGGACACAGACTGATACACCTATCTAATGCTTTAGGACACAGACTGATACACCTATCTAATGCTTTAGGACACAGACTGATACACCTATCTAATGCTTTAGCACACAGACTGATACACCTATCTAATGCTTTAGGACACAGACTGATACACCTATCTAATGCTTTAGGACCCAGACTGATGATTTAGGACACAGAATGATACACCTATCTAATGCTATAGGACACAGACTGATACACCTATCTAATGCTTTAGGACACAGACTGATAGACCTATCTAATGCTTTAGCACACAGACTGATACACCTATCTAATGCTTTAGGACACAGACTGATACACCTATCTAATGCTTTAGCACACAGACTGATACACCTATCTAATGCTATAGGACACAGACTGATACACCTATCTAATGCTATAGGACACAGACTGATACACCTATCTAATGCTTTAGGACACAGACTGATACACCTATCTAATGCTTTAGGACACAGACTGATACACCTATCTAATGCTTTAGGACACAGACTGATACACCTGTCTAATGCTTTAGTACCCAGACTGATACACATATCTAATGCTATAGGACACAGACTGATACACCTATCTAATGCTTTAGGACACAGACTGATACACCTATCTAATGCTTTAGGACACAGACTGATACACCTATCTAATGCTATAGGACACAGACTGATACACCTATCTAATGCTTTAGTACCCAGACTGATACACCTATCTAATGCTTTAGGACACAGACTGATACACCTATCTAATGCTTTAGGACACAGACTGATACACCTATCTAATGCTTTAGCACACAGACTGATACACCTATCTAATGCTTTAGGACACAGACTGATACACCTATCTAATGCTTTAGTACCCAGACTGATACACCTATCTAATGCTTTAGGACACAGACTGATACACCTATCTAATGCTTTAGTACCCAGACTGATACACCTATCTAATGCTATAGGACACAGACAGATACACCTATCTAATGCTTTAGTACACAGACTGATACACCTATCTAATGCTTTAGGACACAGACTGATACACCTATCTAATGCTTTAGGACACAGACTGATACACCTATCTAATGCTTTAGGACACAGACTGATACACCTATCTAATGCTTTAGGACACAGACTGATACACCTATCTAATGCTTTAGGACACAGACTGATACACCTATCTAATGCTTTAGCACACAGACTGATACACCTATCTAATGCTTTAGGACACAGACTGATACACCTATCTAATGCTTTAGGACACAGACTGATACACCTATCTAATGCTTTAGGACACAGACTGATACACCTATCTAATGCTTTAGGACACAGACTGATACACCTATCTAATGCTTTAGGACACAGACTGATACACCTATCTAATGCTTTAGTACCCAGACTGATACACCTATCTAATGCTTTAGTACCCAGACTGATACACCTATCTAATGCTTTAGTACACAGACTGATACACCTATCTAATGCTATAGGACACAGACAGATACACCTATCTAATGCTTTAGGACACAGACTGATACACCTATCTAATGCTTTAGGACACAGACTGATACACCTATCTAATGCTTTAGGACACAGACTGATACACCTATCTAATGCTATAGGACATAGACAGATACACCTATCTAATGCTTTAGGACACAGACTGATACACCTATCGAATGCTTTAGGACACAGACTGATACACCTATCTAATGCTTTAGGACACAGACTGATACACCTATCTAATGCTTTTACATCCTGGTGTGGAGTGAAATGGTGAACGCTTCAGGGAGAAAAGGAGAGAACTGGAATTGGGATCCAGTTTCCCATGAACTGTGCACTTCTTTGGGTAGAACAAACCGTAAAGAAAGTAAATGGAGAGGCATTAACACCAATATTGTGTGTGAAGGGGCGTCTCTGGTGAGCATCGAGGATCCTGAAGAACTTCGCTTCATAAAGAGCAACCTGGAGGTTCTTAAAGACAGCTACTCCTCCTTCTGGATTGGCCTGTACAAAACACACCTAGGTAACTAACTACCAATCCTTCAAGATAGGCCTGTTCAAAACACACCTAGGTAACTACCAATCCTTCTAGATAGGCCTGTTCAAAACACACCTAGGTAACTACCAATCCTTCTGGATTGGCCTGTTCAAAACACACCTAGGTAACTACCAATCCTTCTAGATAGGCCTGTACAAAACACACCTAGATAACTACCAATCCTTCTAGATAGGCCTGTTCAAAACACACCTAGGTAACTACATATCCTTCTAGATAGGCCTGTACAAAACACACCTAGGTAACTACCAATCCTTCTAGGTAGGCCTGGACAAAACACACCTAGGTAACTACCAATCCTTCTAGGTAGGCCTGGACAAAACACACCTAGGTAACTACCAATCCTTCTAGATAGGCCTGTTCAAAACACACCTAGGTAACTACATATTCTTCTAGATAGGCCTGTACAAAACACACCTAGGTAACTACCAATCCTTCTAGGTAGGCCTGGACAAAACACACCTAGGTAACTACCAATCCTTCTAGGTAGGCCTTTACAAAACACACCTAGGTAACTACCAATCCTTCTAGATAGGCCTGTACAAAACACACCTAGGTAACTACCAATCCTTCTAGGTAGGCCTGTACAAAACACACCTAGGTAACTACCAATCCTTCTAGGTAGGCCTGGACAAAACACACCTAGGTAACTACCAATCCTTCTAGGTAGGCCTGGACAAAACACACCTAGGTAACTACCAATCCTTCTAGGTAGGCCTGTACAAAACACACCTACACTTTTATAATAAAAGGGTTCCAAAATGGTTCTTCGGCTGTCACCATTTTTTTGTAAGTGTGCAGGTAACTACATGACTAACAACAGACCCTGTTGCAGGTCAGTGGAAGTGGCTGGACGAAACAATGCTGGACTACATTAACTGGGCAGAGGGACAGCCTCAGGACTCTTCCTATGTCTATGGAAATATGCTATCCTCCGATGGGACTTGGAGCACTGCCTCCAGTTGGGATGATAAACCATACATCTGCAAGACGCCCAAAGGTGAGACAGACCATACATCTGTAGGAAAGACGAGGTTGAGTAATTTCCTCACCATCTTAAATAAGCATGCCCCTTTCAAAAAATGTGGAACTAAGAACAGATATAGCCCTTTGTTCACTTCAGACCTGACTGCCATCGACCAGCACAAAAACATCCTGTGGCGAACTGCACTAGCATCAAATAGTCCCCGCGATATGCAACTTTTCAGGGAAGTCGGGAACCAATACACACATTCAGTCAGGAAAGCAAAGTATAGCTTTTCAAACAGAAATATGCATCTGTAGCTCTAACTCCAAAACGTTTTGGGACACTGTAAAGTCCATGGAGAATAAGAGCACCTCCTCGTAACTATCCACTGCACTGAGGCTAGGTAACACTGTCACCATCGATAATGGAGAATTTCAATAACCATTTCTCACCGGCTGGCCTTGTTTTTCTCCTGGCTACCCCAACACCGATCAACAGCTCCACACCCCCCGCGGCTACTTGCCCAATTAACCACTCTGTCAATTAACCATTCGATCAATTAACCAATCAGTCATATCAGTCAACCCATAGCCATACTGTAATATTTATTCCTGTGATCCTGCAGTGTCTCTGAAGGCAGGTCAGAGGCGTGTGTATTCAGGCCTGGCAGTGGTGGTGGTATTGGCTACCATGTGTCTGATGGGCCTCACAGCCTTAATGCTCTACAAGAAGACCGGCCGTCCCCTGCCCTCCTTCCCTCCAAATCCAGATAGCAGATGTTCTGAGAACTGCAAAACCTGGACCCATACAAATCAGCTGGGCAAGACAATCTGGACCCTTTCTTTCTAAAATTATCCGCCGCCATTGTTGCAACCCCTATTACCAGTCTGTTCAAACTTTATTTCGTATCATCCGAGATCCCTAATGATTGAAAAGCTGCCGCGGTCATCCCACTCTTCAAAGGGGGTGACACTCTAGACCCAAACTGTTATAGACCGATATCCATCCTGCCCTGCCTTTCTAAAGTCTTCAAAAGCCAAGTCAATAAACAGATCACTGACAATTTCGAATCCCACCGTACCTTCTTCGCTGTGCAATCCTGTTTCCAAGCTGGTCACGGGTGCACCTCGGCCACGCTCAAAGTACTAAGCAATATCATAACCGCCATCGATAAAAGATAGTACTGTGCAGCCGTCTTCATCAACCTGGCCAAGATTTTCGACTCTGTCAATCACCGTATTCTTATTGCCAGACTCAACAGCCTTGGTTTCTCAAATGACTGCCTCGCCTGGTTCACCAACTACTTCTCAGACAGCGTTCAGTGTGTCAAATTGGAGGGCCTGTTGTCTGGACCTCTGGCAGTCTCTATGGGGGTGCCACAGGGTTCAATTCTCGGGCCGACTATTTTCTCTGTATACATCAATGATGTTGCTTTTGCTGTTGGTGATTCTCTGATCCACCTCTACGCAGACGGCACCATTCTGTATACCTCTGGCCCTTCATTGGACACTGTTAACAAACCTCCAAACGAGCTTCAATGCCATACAACACTCCTTCCGTGGCCTCCAACTACTCTTAAATGCTAGTAAAACTAAATGCATGCTCTTCCACCGATCGCTGCCCAAACCTGCCCACCCGACTAGCATCACTACTCTGGATGGTTCTTGACTTAGAATATGTGGACAACTACAAATACCTAGGTGTCTGCTTAGACTGCAAACTCTCCTTCCAGACTCACATTAAGCATCTCCAATCCAAAGTTAAATCTAGAATCGGCTTCCTATTTCGCAACAAAGCCTCCTTCACTCACGGCACCAAACATACCCTCGTAAAACTGAATATCCTACCGATCCTCGACTTCGGCGATGTCATTTACAAAATAGCTTCTAACACTCTACTCAGCAAACTGGATGCAGTCTATCACAGTGCCATCCATTTTGTCACCAAATACTCTTATAGCACCCACCACTGCGACCTGTATGCTCTAGTCGGCTGGCCCTCGCTACATATTCGTCGCCAGACACACTGGCTCCAGGTCATCTATAAGTTGATGCTAGGTAATGTTCCCTCTTATCTCAGCTCACTGGTCACGATAACAACACCCACCCGTAGCATGCACTCTAGCAGGTATATCTCACTGGCCATCCCCAAAGCCAACGTCCTTTGGCCGCCTTTCCTTCCAGTTCTCTGCTGCCAATGACTGGAACAAATTGCAAAAATCCCTGAAGCTGGAGACTTATATTTCCCTCACTAACTTTAAACATCAGCTATCTGAGCAGTTTACCAATCGCTGCAGCTGTACGTAGCCCATCTGTAAATAGCCCACCCAATCTACCTACCTCATCCCCATATTGTTTTTATTTACTTTTCTGCTCTTTTGCACACTAGTATTTCAACTTTCACATCATCATCTGCTCATCTATCACTCCAGTGCTAACTTGCTAAATTGTAATTACTTCACTACTATGGGCTTTTTGTTGTTGCCTTACCTCCTCACGCCATTTGCACACACTGTATATAGACTTTCCTTTTTTTCTATTGTGTTATTGGCTGTGCCCTTGTTTATCCCATGTGTAGCTCTGTGTTGTTTGTGTCGCACTGCTTTGCTTTACCGTGGCCAGGTCGCAGTTGTTAATGAGAACTTGTTCTCAACTAGTTTACCTGGTTAAATAAAGGTGAAATAAAAACTAAATAGACAGCGTTGGACCTTTTAATAAAACCTTGTTATTAATCCTCTCTGTTCCACCTCCAGTTCTACCAGAAACACCACCAACACATGGTGAGTCATGAATGAATGAGCCAATCAAACATCCAACCCATCATCCATCCTTCAATCAACTAATCAATCAATCAGTCAATGAATGATCAGTCTATTACCACTCTGTCAATGAACCACTCTGTCAATGAACCACTCTGTCAATTAACCACTCTGTCAATGAATCACTCTGTCAATTAACCACTCTGTCAATTAACCACTCTGTCAATTAACCACTCTGTCAATTAACCACTCTGTCAATTAACCACTCTGTCAATGAACCACTCTGTCAATGAACCACTCTGTCAATGAACCACTCTGTCAATGAACCACTCTGTCAATGAATCACTCTGTCAATTAACCACTCTGTCAATGAACCACTCTGTCAATTAACCACTCTGTCAATTAACCACTCTGTCAATGAACCACTCTGTCAATTAACCACTCTGTCAATTAACCACTCTGTCAATTAACCACTCTGTCAATTAACCACTCTGTCAATTAACCACTCTGTCAATGAACCACTCTGTCAATTAACCACTCTGTCAATGAACCACTCTGTCAATTAACCACTCTGTCAATTAACCACTCTGTCAATTAACCACTCTGTCAATGACCACTCTGTCGATTAACCACTCTGTCAATTAACCACTCTGTCAATGAACCACTCTGTCAATGAACCACTCTGTCAATGAATCACTCTGTCAATTAACCACTCTGTCAATTAACCACTCTGTCAATGAACCACTCTGTCAATTAACCACTCTGTCAATTAACCACTCTGTCAATGAACCACTCTGTCAATTAACCACTCTGTCGATTAACCACTCTGTCGATTAACCACTCTGTCAATGAACCACTCTGTCAATGAACCACTCTGTCAATGAACCACTCTGTCAATTAACCACTCTGTCAATGAACCACTCTGTCGATGAACCACTCTGTCAATTAACCACTCTGTCAATGAACCACTCTGTCAATGAACCACTCTGTCGATGAACCACTCTGTCGATGAACCACTCTGTCGATGAACCACTCTGTCGATGAACCACTCTGTCAATTAACCAATCAGTCATATCAGTCAACCCATAGCCATACTGTAATATTTATTCCTGTGATCCTGCAGTGTCTCTGAAGGCAGGTCAGAGGCGTGTGTATTCAGGCCTGGCAGTGGTGGTGGTATTGGCTACCATGTGTCTGATGGGCCTCACAGCCTTAATGCTCTACAAGAAGACCGGCCGTCCCCTGCCCTCCTTCACCAACCCCCTGGTCTTCAGCGCAGGCCGGAGTACCTTCGACAACCCCCTCTACACGGAGCCCGTCGCCGAGGTTGACCCCAGCATGGTGGACACTAGCCAGCTGGTTAACCATATGGAGGCTCAGCCAATGATCACTTTATGATTGGAGAGAGTCGCTAATGCATGCTAGCAGATACCCATAGACTTCCAGTAGTTGCGCTAATGCATGCTAGCAGATACCCATAGACTTCCAGTAGTTGCGCTAATGCATGCTAGCAGATACCCATAGACTTCCAGTAGTTGCGCTAATGCATGCTAGCAGATACCCATAGACTTCCAGTAGTTGCGCTAATGCATGCTAGCAGATACCCATAGACTTCCAGTAGTTGCGCTAATGCATGCTAGCAGATACCCATAGACTTCCAGTAGTTGCGCTAATGCATGCTAGCAGATACCCATAGACTTCCAGTAGTTGCGCTAATGCATGCTAGCAGATACCCATAGACTTCCAGTAGTTGCGCTAATGCATGCTAGCAGATACCCATAGACTTCCAGTAGTTGCGCTAATGCATGCTAGCAGATACTCATAGACTTCCAGTAGTTGCGCTAATGCATGCTAGCAGATACCCATAGACTTCCAGTAGTTGCGCTAATGCATGCTAGCAGATACCCATAGACTTCCAGTAGTTGCGCTAATGCATGCTAGCAGATACCCATAGACTTCCAGTAGTTGCGCTAATGCATGCTAGCAGATACCCATAGACTTCCAGTAGTTGCGCTAATGCATGCTAGCAGATACCCATAGACTTCCAGTAGTTGCGCTAATGCATGCTAGCAGATACCCATAGACTTCCAGTAGTTGCGCTAATGCATGCTAGCAGATACCCATAGACTTCCAGTAGTTGCGCTAATGCATGCTAGCAGATACCCATTGACTTCCAGTAGTTGCGCTAATGCATGCTAGCAGATACCCATAGACTTCCAGTAGTTGCGCTAATGCATGCTAGCAGATACCCATAGACTTCCAGTAGTTGCGCTAATGCATGCTAGCAGATACCCATAGACTTCCAGTAGTTGCGCTAATGCATGCTAGCAGATACCCATAGACTTCCAGTAGTTGCGCTAATGCATGCTAGCAGATACCCATAGACTTCCAGTAGTTGCGCTAATGCATGCTAGCAGATACCCATAGACTTCCAGTAGTTGCGCTAATGCATGCTAGCAGATACCCATAGACTTCCAGTAGTTGCGCTAATGCATGCTAGCAGATACCCATAGACTTCCAGTAGTTGCGCTAATGCATGCTAGCAGATACCCATAGACTTCCAGGCTTTTAGTTTAGTTTATTCATTCGACCATTCAAAATAACAAGCACATATAAATCTTATAAAAAGCCATAAATGCATGAATAAAATCATGTATGATAACACACAATAAAGTCAGGGACTTATTTCCATCGATGGATAGACAAGATCGAACAAGATCGAACACAGCCAGTGAAATGATTAAACAAAACCCGAGAAGAAGAACATCTATCTCATCATTGGAAGGTGGTCACAAACCTGGCTGTCATCTGAACATTGAGATTGTCCAGTATGTTGGAGTACATTCTTCCCGTTTCTACAGTAAGATCAGCTGTTTACTACGAGTTGAACATTCTGCCAGGTTCCGGTTCAATGCACTTCTGTTTAAATCTGATGGATTCTCTTCAAATGTAAACATGTTTCAAGTTAAACTGTACTTTGTTTGTATCCTGTTTAGTGAATGATTACCGAGAGTATTAATGGAGTTTTAGGTCATGAAACTGTGTGTTTGCTAGTTTAAAAACCTAATCATATACGAGGACATGGCCTAGGATCAGAGAGCAGGGTCAAGCCCAGGACGGAGGAATGACGGGTTGTGAATCTGACGTCTAGCTAAACAAAGAGATGGACACATTCTACAGGGGAATGGGGGGAAACTCACTGGGGTCATAAAATGCATAGCTGGTGAGGTAACACCTACAAGAGGGTGTTGACCAAAAGGAGGGAGGAGTATATGATGTGTTGTGAACTGACTGTATCCTTGGTATTAAACACTTGACACTTCTCCGGACCGTTTGGTCTCAATTCCTTGTTGCAATAACATTTACATTACATTTACATTTAAGTCATTTAGCAGACGCTCTTATCCAGAGCGACTTACAAATTGGTGCATTCACCTTATGACATCCAGTGGAACAGCCACTTTACAATAGTGCATCTAAATCTTTTAAGGGGGGGGATGAGAAGGATTACTTTATCCTATCCTAGGTATTCCTTAAAGAGGTGGGGTTTCAGGTGTCTCCGGAAGGTGGTGATTGACTCCGCTGTCCTGGCGTCGTGAGGGAGTTTGTTCCACCATTGGGGGGCCAGAGCAGCGAACAGTTTTGACTGGGCTGAGCGGCAACTGTACTTCCTCAGTGGTAGGGAGGCGAGCAGGCCAGAGGTGGATGAACGCAGTGCCCTTGTTTGGGTGTAGGGCCTGATCAGAGCCTGGAGGTACTGAGGTGCCGTTCCCCTCACAGCTCCGTAGGCAAGCACCATGGTCTTGTAGCGGATGCGAGCTTCAACTGGAAGCCAGTGGAGAGAGCGGAGCAGCGGGGTGACGTGAGAGAACTTGGGAAGGTTGAACACCAGACGGGCTGCGGCGTTCTGGATGAGTTGACAAGTGCCTGGATTAGGACCTGCGCCGCTTCCTGTGTGAGGCAGGGTCGTACTCTGCGGATGTTGTAGAGCATGAACCTACAGGAACGGGCCACCGCCTTGATGTTAGTTGAGAACGACAGGGTGTTGTCCAGGATCACGCCAAGGTTCTTAGCGCTCTGGGAGGAGGACACAATGGAGTTGTCAACCGTGATGGCGAGATCATGGAACGGGCAGTCCTTCCCGGGAGGAAGAGCAGCTCCGTCTTGCCGAGGTTCAGCTTGAGGTGGTGATCCGTCATCCACACTGATATGTCTGCCAGACATGCAGCGATGCGATTCGCCACCTGGTCATCAGAAGGGGGAAAGGAGAAGATTAATTGTGTGTCGTCTGCATAGCAATGATAGGAGAGACCATGTGAGGTTATGACAGAGCCAAGTGACTTGGTGTATAGCGAGAATAGCAGAGGGCCTAGAACAGAGCCCTGGGGGACACCAGTGGTGAGAGCGCGTGGTGAGGAGACAGATTCTCGCCACGCCACCTGGTAGGAGCGACCTGTCAGGTAGGACGCAATCCAAGCGTGGGCCGCGCCGGAGATGCCCAACTCGGAGAGGGTGGAGAGGAGGATCTGATGGTTCACAGTATCGAAGGCAGCCGATAGGTCTAGAAGGATGAGAGCAGAGGAGAGAGAGTTAGCTTTAGCAGTGCGGAGCGCCTCCGTGATACAGAGAAGAGCAGTCTCAGTTGAATGACTAGTCTTGAAACCTGGCTGATTTGGATCAAGAAGGTCATTCTGAGAGAGATAGCGGGAGAGCTGGCCAAGGACGGCACGTTCAAGAGTTTTGGAGAGAGAAGAAAGAAGGGATACTGGTCTGTAGTTGTTGACATCGGAGGGATCGAGTGTAGGTTTTTTCAGAAGGGGTGCAACTCTCGCTCTCTTGAAGACGGAAGGGACGTAGCCAGCGGTCAGGGATGAGTTCATGAGCGAGGTGAGGTAAGGGAGAAGGCCTCCAGAAATGGTCTGGAGAAGAGAGGAGGGGATAGGGTCAAGCGGGCAGGTTGTTGGGCGGCCGGCCGTCACAAGACGCGAGATTTCATCTGGAGAGAGAGGGGAGAAAGAGGTCAGAGCACAGGGTAGGGCAGTGTGAGCAGAACCAGCGGTGTCGTTTGACTTAGCAAACGAGGATCGGATGTCGTCGACCTTCTTTTCAAAATGGTTGACGAAGTCATCTGCAGAGAGGGAGGGGGGGGATTCAGGAGGGAGGAGAAGGTGGCAAAGAGCTTCCTAGGGTTAGAGGCAGATGCTTGGAATTTAGAGTGGTAGAAAGTGGCTTTAGCAGCAGAGACAGAGGAGGAAAATGTAGAGAGGAGGGAGTGAAAGGATGCCAGGTCCGCAGGGAGGCGAGTTTTCCTCCATTTCCGCTCGGCTGCCCGGAGCCCTGTTCTGTGAGCTCGCAATGAGTCGTCGAGCCACGGAGCGGGAGGGGAGGACGGAGCAGGCCTGGAGGATAGGGGACATAGAGAGTCAAAGGATGCAGAAAGGGAGGAGAGGAGGGTTGAGGAGGCAGAATCAGGAGATAGGTTGGAGAAGGTTTGAGCAGAGGGAAGAGATGATAGGATGGAAGAGGAGAGAGTACGGCGCGATACCATCCGAGTAGGGGCAGTGTGGGAAGTGTTGGATGAGAGCGAGAGGGAAAAGGATACAAGGTAGTGGTCGGAGACTTGGAGGGGAGTTGCAATGAGGTTAGTGGAAGAACAGCATCTAGTAAAGATGAGGTCGAGCATATTGCCTGCCTTGTGAGTAGGGGGAAGGTGAGAGGGTGAGGTCAAAAGAGGAGAGGAGTGGAAAGAAGGAGGCAGAGAGGAATGAGTCAAAGGTAGACGTGGGGAAGTTAAAGTCGCCCAGAACTGTGAGAGGTGAGCCGTCCTCAGGAAAGGAGCTTATCAAGGCATCAAGCTCATTGATGAACTCTCCGAGGGAACCTGGAGGTCGATAAATGATAAGGATGTTAAGCTTGAAAGGGCTGGTAACTGTGACAGCATGGAATTCAAAGGAGGCGATAGACAGATGGGTAAGGGGAGAAAGAGAGAATGACCACTTGGGAGAGATGAGGATCCCGGTGCCACCACCCCGCTGACCAGAAGCTCTCGGGGTGTGCGAGAACACGTGGGCGGACGAAGAGCAGTAGGAGTAGCAGTGTTATCTGTGGTGATCCATGTTTCCGTCAGTGCCAAGAAGTCGAGGGACTGGAGGGAGGCATAGGCTGAGATGAACTCTGCCTTGTTGGCCGCAGATCGGCAGTTCCAGAGGCTACCGGAGACCTGGAACTCCACGTGGGTCGTGCGCGCTGGGACCACCAGATTAGGGTGGCCGCGGCCACGCGGTGTGGAGCGTTTGTATGGTCTGTGCAGAGAGGAGAGAACAGGGATAGACAGACACATAGTTGACAGGCTACAGAAGAGGCTACGCTAATGCAAGGAGATTGGAATGACAAGTGGACTACACGTCTCGAATGTTCAGAAAGTTAAGCTTACGTAGCAAGAATCTTATTGACTAAAATGATTAAAATGATACAGTACTGCTGAAGTAGGCTAGCTGGCAGTGGCTGCGTTGTTGACTTTGTAGGCTAGCTGGCAGTGGCTGCGTTGTTGACACTACACTAATCAAGTCGTTCCGTTGAGTGTAATAGTTTCTACAGTGCTGCTATTCGGGGCTAGCTGGCTAGCTAGCAGTGTTGATTACATTACGTTGCGTTAAAAGAATGACAATAGCTGGCTAGCTAACCTAGAAAATCGCTCTAGACTACACAATTATCTTTGATACAAAGACGGCTATGTAGCTAGCTATGTAGCTAGCTACGATCAAACAAATCAAACCGTTGTGCTGTAATGAAATGAAATGAAAATGTGATACTACCTGTGGAGCGAGCGGAATGCGACCGGGTTGTTGAGTGCGGAAGTTCTATTCGGTAGACTTTGGCTAGCTGTTGGCTAGCTAGCAGTGTCTCTTACGTTAAGGACGACAAATAGCTGGCTAGCTAACCTCGGTAAATTAAGATAATCGCTCTAAGACCACACGCTCTAAACTACACAATTATCTTGGATACGAAGACAGCAAAGACAACTATGTAGCTAGCTAACACTACACTAATCAAGTCGTTCAGTTAAGTGTAATAGTTTCTACAGTGCTGCTATTCGGTAGACGGTGGACATTTGCTAGCTGGCTAGCTGCTGGGCAAATAGCAGTGTAGACTACGTTAGGACGACGAAATACGAAATTACGCAATTATCTTTGATACAAAGACGGCTATGTAGCTAGCTAAGAAGAAATTGCTAAGATTAGACAAATCAAACCGTAACTAACTGACCCTGGTCCTTTTCCCTCTATAGTGTAACTAACTGACCCTGGTCCTTTTCCCTCTATAGTGTAACTAACTGACCCTGGTCCTTTTCCCCTCTATAGTGTAACTGACCCTGGTCCTTTTCCCCTCTATAGTGTAACTAACTGACCCTGGTCCTTTTCCCCTCTATAGTGTAACTAACTGACCCTGGTCCTTTTCCCCTCTATAGTGTAACTAACTGACCCTGGTCCTTTTCCCCTCTATAGTGTAACTGACCCTGGTCCTTTTCCCCTCTATAGTGTAACTAACTGACCCTGGTCCTTTTCCCCTCTATAGTGTAACTAACTGACCCTGGTCCTTTTCCCCTCTATAGTGTAACTAACTGACCCTGGTCCTTTTCCCCTCTATAGTGTAACTGACCCTGGTCCTTTTCCCCTCTATAATGTAACTAACTGACCCTGGTCCTTTTCCCCTCTATAGTGTAACTGACCCTGGTCCTTTTCCCTCTATAGTGTAACTGACCCTGGTCCTTTTCCCCTCTATAGTGTAACTAACTGACCCTGGTCCTTTTCCCCTCTATAGTGTAACTGACCCTGGTCCTTTTCCCCTCTATAGTGTAACTGACCCTGGTCCTTTTCCCCTCTATAGTGTAACTGACCCTGGTCCTTTTCCCCTCTATAGTGTAACTAACTGACCCTGGTCCTTTTCCCCTCTATAGTGTAACTGACCCTGGTCCTTTTCCCCTCTATAGTGTAACTAACTGACCCTGGTCCTTTTCCCCTCTATAGTGTAACTAACTAACCCTGGTCCTTTTCCCCTCTACTGTTCGCTGCTCTGGCCCCCAATGGTGGAACAAACTCCCTCACGACGCCAGGACAGCGGAGTCAATCACCACCTTCCGGAGACACCTGAAACCCCACCTCTTCAAGGAATACCTAGGATAGGGTAAGTAAGGGTAAGTAATCCTTCTCACCCCCTTCTCACCCCCCAACAAGATTTAGATGCAAGTGGCTGTTCCACTGGTTGTCATAAGGTGTATGCACCAATTTGTAAGTCGCTCTGGATAAGAGCGTCTGCTAAATGACTTAAATGTAAATGTAATGTAATGTAGTGTAACTAACTGACCCTGGTCCTTTTCTCCTCTATAGTGTAACTAACTGACCCTGGTCCTTTTCCCCTCTATAGTGTAACTGACCCTGGTCCTTTTCCCCTCTATAGTGTAACTAACTGACCCTGGTCCTTTTCCCCTCTATAGTGTAACTAACTGACCCTGGTCCTTTTCCCTCTATAGTGTAACTAACTGACCCTGGTCCTTTTCCCCTCTATAGTGTAACTAACTGACCCTGGTCATTTTCCCCTCTATAGTGTAACTGACCCTGGTCCTTTTCCCCTCTACAGTGTAAGTAACTGACCCTGGTCATTTTCCCCTCTATAGTGTAACTGACCCTGGTCCTTTTCCCCTCTATAGTGTAACTAACTGACCCTGGTCCTTTTCTCCTCTATAGTGTAACTAACTGACCCTGGTCCTTTTCCCCTCTATAGTGTAACTAACTGACCCTGGTCCTTTTCCCCTCTATAGTGTAACTAACTGACCCTGGTCCTTTTCCCCTCTATAGTGTAACTAACTGACCCTGGTCCTTTTCCCCTCTATAGTGTAACTGACCCTGGTCTCTCACACACTCTCACACACTCTCACACACTCTCTCACACACACACACACACACACACACACACACACACACACACACACACACACACACACACACACACACACACACACACACACACACACACACACACACACACACACACACACACACACACACACACACACACACACACACACACACACACAATGCAGCTGCCAAACAGCCCCCTCCCTCTCTTCTTTCTCTCTTTCCCCTCTCTCTCCCTCTCTCTTCTTTCTCTCTTTCCCCCTCTCTCCCTCCCTCTCTCTTCTTTCTCTCTCCCCTCCCCCTCTCTCCCTCCTCTCTCCCTCTCTCTCTCTCTTCCCTCTCCTTTCTCTCTTTCCCCTCTCTCTTTCCCTCTCTCCCTTCTCTTTCTCTCTTTCCCTCTCTCTTCTCTTCTTTCTCTCTTTCCCCTCTCTCTCCCTCTCTCTTCTTTCTCTCTTTCCCCTCTCTCCCTCTCTCTTCTTTCTCTCTTTCCCCTCTCTCCCCTCTCTCTTCTTTCTCTCTTTCCCCTCTCTCTCCTTTCTCTCTTCTCTCTCTTTCTCTCTTTCCCCTCTCTCTCCCTCTCTCTCCTTTCTCTCTTTCCCCTCTCTCTCTCTCTCTCTCTCCTTTCTCTCTTTCCCCTCTCTCTCTCTTTCTCTTTTCCCCTCTCTCTTCCCTCTCTTTTTCTTTCTCTCTCCCTCTCTCTTCTTTCTCTCTTTCCCCTCTCTCTCTCTTTCTCTCCTTTCTCTCTCTTCCCCTCTCTCTCCCTCTCTCTTCTTTCTCTCTTTCCCCTCTCTCTCCCTCTCTCTTCTTTTCTCTTTCCCCTCTTCCCCTCTCTTCTTTCTCTCTTTCCCTTTCTCTCTTTCCCTCTTTCCCTCTCTTTCTTTCTCTCTTCCCCTCTCTCTCTCCTCTCTCTTCTTTCTCTCTTCCCCTCTCTCCCTCTCTCTTCTTTCTCTCTTTCTCTCCCTCTCTCCCTCTCTCTTCTTTCTCTCTTTCCCCTCTCTCCCTCTCTCTTCCCCTCTCTCCCTCTCTCTTCTTTCTCTTTCCCCTCTCTCTCCCTCTCTCCCTCTCTCTCCCTCTCTCTTCTTTCTCTCATTCCCCTCTCTCCCTCTCTCTTCTTTCTCTCTTTCCCCTCTCTCCCTCTCTCTTCTTTCTCTCTTTCTTTCTCTCTCCCTCTCTCCCTCCCTCTCTCTTCTTTCTCTCATTCCCCTCTCTCCCTCCCTCTCTCTTCTTTCTCTCTTTCCCCTCTCTCCCCCTCTCTCCCTCTCTCCCTCTCTCTTATTTCTCTCTTCCCCCTCTCTCTCCCTCTCTCTTCTTTCCCTCTCTCTCTTCCCCTCTCTCCCTCTCTCTTCTTTCTCTCTTTCCCCTCTCTCCTCTCTCTTCTTTCTCTCTCCCCTTCCCTCTCTCTCCCCCTCTCTCTCTTTCTCTCTCTTCTTCTCTCTCTTTCCCTCTCTCTCCTCTCTCTTCTTTCTCTCTTTCCCCTCTCTCCCTCTATCTCCCTCTCTCTTCTTTCTCTTTCCCCTCTCTTCTCTCTTCTTTCTCTCTTTCCCCTCTCTTCTTTCTCTCATTCCCCTCTCTCCCTCCCTCTTCTTTCTCTCTCCCCTCTCTCCCTCTCTCTTCTTTCTCTCTTTCCCCTCTCTCCCTCCCTCTCTCTTCTTTCTCTCATTCCCCTCTCTCCCTCCCTCTCTCTTCTTTCTCTCTGTCCCCTCTCTCTCCCTCTCTCTTCTTTCTCTCTTTCCCCTCTCTCTCACTCTCTCTTCTTTCTCTCTTACCCCTCTCTCTTCCTGTCTCATTTTCACTTCCCCCCCTCTCTCTTCTTTCTGTCTTACTCGTCTCTCACTCCCTTGTTCTCTGACTCTTGCTTCCCTCTCTCTCCCCTTTCTCCCTCGACCTCCACCCCTGTCTCTCCACTCTGTAAACCTATTTTTCTCTCTGAAACAGTGTTCTCAATGGAAACTCTGAGTTTAGGCCAGATTCCCTCTGTAGTCTCACAGTCACACACACACACACACACACACACACACACACACACACACACACACACACACACACACACACACACACACACACACACACACACACACACACACACACACACACACACACCCAACCCCCAAACACTCTCGACATACCCAACTCCCAACTCCTCCTCCTCGCTTCCTTTCAAAACCACAAGGTGGCACTCTAACTCTTTCTGGGAGTCACGACCTCTCTCTCTCCCACCTCCCTCCCACTCTATTTCTCGCTCTGTCTCTCACTCTGTCTCTCTCTCTCTCTCTTTCTTTCTCTCTCTCTCTCTCTCATGTGTTAACATTGCCAAAGCAAGTGAGGTAGATAATATATAAAGTAAATATCTCTCTCTCTCTCCTTCTCTCGTCCATGTCAGGTCAGATCTGGACACTGAAGTAAAACAGATGTCTTGAAACTCTTCCATCTTGCCCTCAGCAACATAGTCACACACACACACACACACACACACACACACACACACACACACACACACACACACACACACACACACACACACACACACACACACTAGAGCGAGAGAGAGAGCAAGAGAGAGAGTTATTTCATTAAACATTGGCTAAAATATATATACAAAAGAAGGACAGTAGCGTTTGCCATCTGTTTTTCATAGTGTACTTAGACTGAATGTGTGATGTTGATATAACATGATTGCACTGTGTAGACCGATGTTACATTATTTACTAGGAAGGCTGTCAAAACAAAACTACAATCAAGCACAAGTTGATTTTCCCTCTTCCAGATGTTTGCCATAAGGTCCCTTAGACACTGGGAGAGGCTGACAGAATCACCACTAAAACGAAATAAAGACGTCACAACATCAAGCTACAGATGTCGGTCTATACGAATAGTGTGTTTCTTATGTAGATATGCATGGGCGTTGGACCCTTCTGCAATCTAGATCATAGCATAGTTACTGCGTGAAATGTACTTTCTTCTGAAGAGGAAGGCGCGTAAACTCCTCTTCTTCCTCCCTCCTCTTTGCGAGGCGTTCCATCTGCTGGTGCTCTGCTGCGCGCTCCCGTGTTGGCTCGGGCTTTTAACTGACTTAACGGAATTAGAACTCTGACTGAGCTCCGGTTTCATCCATCTTCTGAAGTTCAGTTCGGAGGTTCGGGTTGGAGACGGTTGGGAGTGTTTTGGGTTTGAAAGTCTAGTTTTAAGCGAATAAAGGCATGGAGGCTCATGGAGTTCTCTCTCTGCTGTGCGTTGCGCTGTGCGCTGGGGCGCTCGCACAGCAGACCGACAGACCCAAGTTCTGGGGTGAGTTTATAAAGTTTGTTTCTAGATAAGAAACGGATTTATTGTTCCGGGTTGTCCGGGTATTGTATGTCTATGTATGCTATGTAATTAATAAGGAACTAAACAAGCTCTGTGGGATGAGAAACAAGTTAGAAACCACGGAGAACGAACGAGAGAGCGAAAATCGGGATGGTTTCTGGCATGTCTCTGCGTCTTGGCCAGATGTTGCGTTGGAAGTTTAACAAACAGCCTGTAGGAGCTACAGAGAGCTTAGTAAAATAGACAATGCTAAAATCATATATTAGGCCGTGCCTAAACTGGCAGAATTGCTGAGCTGGTTTGGTCGTTGGTCCTACTGTATGTAGTTAGGCTACAGTCTATCTAGCTCTCACAGCTGCATATTATGCTTAGAGTGGGATAATTAAAATGTTACCCACAGCCTAATTTACCACTTAGGGGAGTGAAACTGACCTTAGGGGTAATCAATCACTCAATCAATCTGTGTAAATTGCTGGGATTTGAATTTAAATCCTATGCAGGATGCAGAATCATAATATTTCTGAGGTTGTTGAATGAATTGAGGCCTTCGTCTAAACATATTGTAGTTGAAATATTACTTTTATTTTGTTATTCGAAGTTGTACAATTTAGTACAACTGCTACAACAGTTTTGTGCATTACATTTTTCTTTTACCCTTTCTTTTATGACCAGCTTCATTACACTGGTGGCAGCAGTGGGATATATAGGCTTAACGCAATAAACTATAGTATATATTATAGCATCTCTCTCTCTCTCTCTCTCTCTCTCTATATATATATATATATATATATATATATATATATATATAGCAGTGGGATATAGGCTTAACTCAATAAACTATAGTATATATTATAGCATCTCTCTCTCTCTCTCTCTATATATATATATATATAGCAGTGGGATATAGGCTTAACTCAATAAACTATAGTATATATTATAGCATCTCTCTCTCTCTCTCTCTCTCTCTATATATATATATATATATATATATATATATATATATATATATATATATATATAGCAGTGGGATATAGGCTTAACGCAATAAACTATAGTATATATTATAGCATCTCTCTCTCTCTATATATATATATATATATATATATATAGTAGTGGGATATAGGCTTAACGCAATAAACTATAGTATATCTTATAGCATCTCTCTCTCTCTATATATATATATATATAGTAGTGGGATATAGGCTTAACGCAATAAACTATAGTATATCTTATAGCATCTCTCTCTCTCTCTATATATATATATAGCAGTGGGATATATAGGCTTAATGCAATAAACTATAGTATATATTATAGCATCTCTCTCTCTCTCTCTCTATATATATATATATATATATATATAGCAGTGGGATATAGGCTTAACGCAATAAACTATAGTATATATTATAGCATCTCTCTCTCTCTCTCTCTATATATATATATATATATATATATATATAGCAGTGGGATATAGGCTTAACTCAATAAACTATAGTATATATTATAGCATCTCTCTCCCTCTCTCTCTCTATATATATATATATATATATATATATATATATATAGCAGTGGGATATAGGCTTAATGCAATAAACTATAGTATATATTATAGCATCTCTCTCTCTATATATATATATATATATATAGCAGTGGGATATAGGCTTAACGCAATAAACTATAGTATATATTATAGCATCTCTCTCTCTCTCTCTCTCTCTCTATATATATATATATATATATATATATATATATAGCAGTGGGATATAGGCTTAACTCAATAAACTATAGTATATATTATAGCATCTCTCTCCCTCTCTCTCTATATATATATATATATATATATATATATATAGCAGTGGGATATAGGCTTAACTCAATAAACTGTAGTATATATTATAGCATCTCTCTATATATATATATATATAGCAGTGGGATATATGCCTGCTTAACTCGATAGTTGGCAACCAGCTCGTTGCCAGTGTAACGGATGTGAAACGGCTAGCTAGTTAACGGTGGTGCGGCGCTAAATAGCATTTCAATCGGTGACGTCACTTGCTCTGAGACCTTGAAGTAGTGGTTCCCTTTGCTCTGCAAGGGCCGCGGCTTTTGTGGAGCGATGGGTGACGATGCTTCGAAGGTGACTGTTGGCGTGTGCAGAGCGTCCCTGGTTCGAGCCCAGGGCGGGGCGAGGGGACGGACGTAAAGTCTATACTGTCACTCTCATTTTCCCAACCAGTCCTGAGATTCGAACAGGCAACCCAGCTCTCTAACTTCGAGACTACCGCCAATTGAGTAACAAATGTTATTGTGTGATTGTGTGTATATGAATAATTTAATTCCAAAATGCTAAAAATAAATTTTCAGAAATGTTGGTAAATGAGCTTTTACTGATTATAGAAATTTTGAAAGAGATTGGTGAGTTTTTTCACTATCTAATCATGGACAAATAATCATGTTTTTAAAAAAAAGCTATATATCTGCCTCTGTAACGGTTTTCTAGGTGTGGTGAAGGAGAGTCGGACCAAAACGCAGCGTGTAGATTGCGATCCATGTTTAATCAAACAAACGTAAACACGAAATAACACAAATACTACAAAAACAATAAACGTAACGAAAACCGAAACAGCCTATACTTGTCAACTGACACTAGACAGTTACAAGGACACTAAGGACAATCACCCACGACAAACTCAAAGAATATGGCTGCCTAAATATGGTTCCCAATCAGAGACAACGATAAACACCTGCCTCTGATTGAGAACCACTCCAGACAGCCATAGATTTGCTAGATAACCCCACTAAGCTACAATCCCAATACATACACACCAAAACCCCAAGACAGAACACACCACAATACAAAAACCCCATGCCACACCCTGGCCTGACCCAATACATAAAGTACACAAAATACTTCGACCAGGGTGTGACAGCCTCACCCACATAAACAATACTATAGTTTACTATAATATAAATACTTTACTTTTAAAATAGTTCAACAACTGTCGTGTTTTTTACGACTGTATTGTAGAATTGGCTATAAAGTTTTTCCATATATTACTGTATAGTATTTCCAATTTACTGTAGAATAAATACTGTAGTATTAATATACTTAAACTATAGTATATATTATAGTATTTACTGTAGTGTTTTTGCAGACTGCAGTATACTGTAGTATTTACTGTAGTGTTTTTGCAGACTGCAGTATACTGTAGTATTTACTGTAGTGTTATTGCAGACTGCAGTATACTCTAGTATTTAATGTAGTGTTGTTGCAGACTGCAGTATACTGTAGTATTTACTGTAGTGTTTTTGCAGACTGCAGTATACTCTAGTATTTACTGTAGTGTTTTTGCAGACTGCAGTATACTCTAGTATTTAATGTAGTGTTGTTGCAGACTGCAGTATACTCTAGTATTTACTGTAGTGTTTACTGTAGTATTTACTGTAGTGTTCACTGTGGTGTTTACTGTAGTATTTACTGTAGTGTTGTTGCAGACTGCAGTATACTGTAGTATTTCACATAGTGTTATTGCAGACTGCAGTATACTGTAGTATTTACTGTAGTATTTACTGTAGTGTTTACTGTAGTATTTTCTGTAGTGTTTCCTGTAGTGTTTACTGTAGTATTTACTGTAGTATTTACTGTAGTATTTACTGTAGTATTTACTGTAGTGTTTACTGTAGTATTTACTGTAGTGTTTACTGTAGTGTTTACTGTAGTATTTACTGTAGTGTTCACTGTAGTGTTTACTGTAGTATTTACTGCTCTTTTCTATTTCCTGATGGGAACACAATTATGGTCTACATTTTTAGAAAAAAAGTTGCTCTCCAGAACCTCAAAGGGTTCTTCGGCTGTCCCCCTAGGAGAACCCTTTGAAGAACCCCTTTTGGTTCCAGGTAGATCCCATTTGAGTTCTATATAGAACTCTTTACACAGAGGGTTCTACATGGACTCCAAAAGGGTTCCACCTGGAAAAGAAAGTTATCCTATGGGGACAGCTGAAGAACCCTTTTTTCTAAGAGTGTATACTTGGCATGTAGGTTTATCACTTATGGATAGCACAAATTGGGATATGGGGGAGGGGAATGGGTAGGATATAAGCAACAAACTAAAAAAATCACCCTTATTTATGAATTACATAAAGTAGTATTACTATACTTAAAAAACTATTGTATTTGGGGACTGAAGTGTTTTGGTGGACATTACTGTATTTACTACAGTATTTTTTGTGGATAATACTGTACTATACTGTAGTATTAACTATAGTGTTCTACAGTATACTACAACATTATATAGTAAGTACTACACATGATTGAGGGGTACTACAGTGTGTAGCATAGTATTCTACACTTTTCTACAGTTTACTACATAATTCTATAGTAAGTACTGTAGTATTCTAAAACAAACGTTTGTTTTGTTTTATGTTTACACAGTCCAAAGTAACAAATATCTACATTTTTAATAAAGAACTGTACAAATGATACATGTGGGACATAAATATAAAATATTAAAAATATTTCAATACAGTAACATGAGATCTGTATGTAAAACATTTCCACTTGACAGTTTAGTCATTTAGAAGATGTCACTTCCAGGAAGTGAATGAATCTTCACGTAGCTAAGTGAGACAAACCTCATATCACAGGCAAATATACAGAATAGAAACATTCCATTGCAGCTAATCAATGGATATAAAGCGTTTTGTAAACAATATTATAACATTTTCATATGGGGATAAATCAGAATTAGTTGGGTAACATAGATAAGATGTTTTATTTTCATTATATGCTTGTGAGTTACTTCTCATTTAGAACGTATCTTGTTGTACTGTAGTGGTGGCCATTTGCAGTTATCCTTTCTCTGTCCTGGGGTCAGTTACTTGGGCCGCAGAAAGGGGAGAGGTCAAGCTTGTCTTCATATGTAAACATATCTTTTAAACCATTTTAAGGGATAATTGAGGGGGAACCAATTATCTCTTGGCTCCACAATGTCTGTGTGCCAGTCACTGTGTCTCTGTGATCTTGTCCAGGAGGGGTGTATTTGATATATGGATGTTGATGAGGTTTTGTTTTATGGTCCTGAGAGCGAGATAAGAACATAGTTTAGGAGACAAAGCTGAACAATAATTTATAGCCAATGCTGTCTGGCTATGTGTGTCTTTGCTATAAAGGATCTCAGTTGCAATGTGTGAGGGGACTCTCAGAGAATTCATTGATTGACACTGAATTGATCTGAGAGTCACAGGGTTGTGATGGAGCTCATAATAATTAAAGATGGACATTATGATAACTCTGACTTGTGTGTGGTTTGCTCTCATGATTTGGTAAACACAGGACATTGCCTCTACACTCTAACCACTAGGCTACCCTGCCGCCTCTACACTCTAACCACTAGGTTACCCTGCCCCCTCTACACTCTAACCACTAGGCTACCCTGCCGCCTCTACACTCTAACCACTAGGCTACCCTGCCGCCTCTACACTCTAACCACTAGGCTACCCTGCCGCCTCTACACTCTAACCACTAGGCTACCCTGCCGCCTCTACACTCTAACCACTAGGCTACCCTGCCCCCTCTACACTCTAACCACTAGGCTACCCTGCCCCCTCTACACTCTAACCACTAGGCTACCCTGCCCCCTCTACACTCTAACCACTAGGCTACCCTGCCCCCTCTACACTCTAACCACTAGGCTACCCTGCCCCCTCTACACTCTAACCACTAGGCTACCCTGCCGCCTCTACACTCTAACCACTAGGCTACCCTGCCGCCTCTACACTCTAACCACTAGGCTACCCTGCCGCCTCTACACTCTAACCACTAGGCTACCCTGCCACCTCTACACTCTAACCACTAGGCTACCCTGCCACCTCTACACTCTAACCACTAGGCTACCCTGCCCCCTCTACACTCTAACCACTAGGCTACCCTGCCCCCTCTACACTCTAACCACTAGGCTACCCTGCCCCCTCTACACTCTAACCACTAGGCTACCTGCCTCCCCTACACTTTAACCACTAGGCTACCTGCCTCCCCTACACTCTAACCACTAGGCTACCTGCCACCTCTACACTCTAACCACTAGGCTACCTGCCTCCCCTACACTCTAACCACTAGGCTACCTGCCTCCCCTTCACTCTAACCACTAGGCTACCTGCCACCCCACACTCTAACCACTAGGCTACCTGCCGCCCCTACACTCTAACCACTAGGCTACCCTGCCGCCTCTACACTATAACCACTAGGCAACCCTGCCGCCTCTACACTCTAACCACTAGGCTACCCTGCCCCCTCTACACTCTAACCACCAGGCTACCCTGCCCCCTCTACACTCTAACCACTAGGCTACCCTGCCGCCCCTACACTCTAACCACTAGGCTACCCTGCCCCCTCTACACTCTAACCACTAGGCTACCCTGCCCCCTCTACACTCTAACCACTAGGCTACCCTGCCGCCTCTACACTCTAACCACTAGGCTACCCTGCCACCTCTACACTCTAACCACTAGGCTACCCTGCCACCTCTACACTCTAACCACTAGGCTACCCTGCCCCCTCTACACTCTAACCACTAGGCTACCCAGCCGCCCCTACACTCTAACCACTAGGCTACCCTGCCCCCTCTACACTCTAACCACTAGGCTACCCAGCCGCCCCTACACTCTAACCACTAGGTTACCCAGCCCCCTCTACACTCTAACCACTAGGCTACCCTGCCCCCTCTACACTCTAACCACTAGGCTACCCTGCCCCCTCTACACTCTAACCACTAGGCTACCCTGCCGCCTCTACACTCTAACCACTAGGCTACCCAGCCGCCCCATATACAGGTGTCAGGTGTTTGTTTCTGTTGAAGATATTTCCTATGTTTATGTTTACTTCTGTGTGTGTTCAGAGTGTCCGGTGGACCTGTTCTTTGTGCTGGACACGTCTGAGAGTGTTGCTCTGAGGGCCAAACCTCCCAACTTCTACATCGACCAGATCAAGAGCTTTACTGAACGCTTCATCATGGAGCTCAAAGAGATGTAAGATACACACACACGCACGCACGCACGCACGCACGCACGCACGCACGCACGCACGCATGCATTCACTCTCACAGGTGGCCAAAAACAACTATCTGAAAGCCACGTCCCTAATAGATTGGCTTCCTGAAAATAATCTGTGGATTAGATTGAAAAAGACCCAGCTGCTGGGTCAACCCAGCATGAAAATGAATAAATTAATCCATGTTTGGGTTATTCACAAAACCCAACCCTTGAAAGGTTCTCTGGCTGTCCCCATAAGAGAACCCTTTGAATAACGATTCTGGTTCCAAGTAGGACCCTTTGGGGTTCCATGTAGCTCCATTTCTACAGAGGGTTCTACATGGAACCCAACATAGTTTTACCTGGAACCCAAAATAGCATTTACTATGGGGACAGCATTTACTATGGGGACAGCATTTACTATGGGGACAGCATTTACTATGGAGACAGCATTTACTATGGGGACAGCATTTACTATGGGGGCAGCTTTTACTATGGGGACAGCATTTACTATGGGGACAGCATTTACTATGGGGACAGCATTTACTATGGGGACAGCATTTACTATGGGGACAGCTTTTACTATGGGGACAGCATTTACTATGGGGGCAGCTTTTACTATGGGGACAGCATTTACTATGGGGACAGCATTTACTATAGGGACAGTATTTACTATGGGGACAGCATTTACTATGGGGGCAGCTTTTACTATGGGGGCAGCTTTTACTATGGGGACAGCATTTACTATGGGGGCAGCTTTTACTATGGGGACAGCATTTACTATGGGGACAGCATTTACTATGGGGACAGCTTTTACTATGGGGACAGCATTTACTATGGGGACAGCATTTACTATGGGGACAGCATTTACTATGGGGGCAGCTTTTACTATGGGGACAGCATTTACTATGGGGACAGCATTTACTATGGGGGCAGCTTTTACTATGGGGACAGCATTTACTATGGGGACAGCTTTTACTATGGGGACAGCATTTACTATTTTTACATTTACATTTAAGTCATTTAGCAGACGCTCTTATCCAGAGCGACTTATGGGGACAGCATTTACTATGGGGACAGCATTTACTATGGGGACAGCATTTACTATGGGGGCAGCTTTTACTATGGGGACAGCATTTACTATGGGGACAGCATTTACTATGGGGGCAGCTTTTACTATGGGGACAGCATTTACTATGGGGACAGCATTTACTATGGGGACAGCATTTACTATGGGGACAGCATTTACTATGGGGGCAGCTTTTACTATGGGGACAGCATTTACTATGGGGACAGCATTTACTATGGGGACAGCATTTACTATGGGGACAGCTTTTACTATGGGGACAGCATTTACTATGGGGACAGCATTTACTATGGGGACAGCATTTACTATGGGGACAGCATTTACTATGGGGGCAGCTTTTACTATGGGGACAGCATTTACTATGGGGACAGCATTTACTATGGGGACAGCATTTACTATGGGGACAGCATTTACTATGGGGGCAGCTTTTACTATGGGGACAGCATTTACTATGGGGACAGCATTTACTATGGAGACAACATTCTGGAACCTTTTTTTCTAAGATTGTAGGTCCTGTTTGAGACTTACTGTAATGGTAAAAGTCATTTACCTGTAGTTACATTGTTTTGCGTGATTTGACATATCTATTTCTCTCTCTGTCTCATGTCCTTGTTGCTAGGCGCCAGCCATGTGACCGCTCCCTGACGTGGAACTCCGGAGCGCTGCACTACTCTGATGAGATCATCTTAGTGCGCCAGCTGAGTGACATCGCCACCGAGCGCCAGGCGCTCATCAGTGACATCAAGGGCATCAGCTACATCGGCAAGGGAACACACACTGACTGTGCCATCAAGAGAGGCATCGCTGAGCTGCTCATAGGGTAAATACACACACTGACTGTGCCATCAAGAGAGGCATCGCTGAGCTGCTCATAGGGTAATACACACACTGACTGTGCCATCAAGAGAGGCATCGCTGAGCTGCTCATAGGGTAAATACACACACTGACTGTGCCATCAAGAGAGGCATCGCTGAGCTGCTCATAGGGTAAACACACACACTGACTGTGCCATCAAGAGAGGCATCGCTGAGCTGCTCATAGGGTAAATACACACACTGACTGTGCCATCAAGAGAGGCATCGCTGAGCTGCTCATAGGGTAACACACACACACTGACTGTGCCATCAAGAGAGGCATCGCTGAGCTGCTCATAGGGTAACACACACACACACACATATATTGTTTGAAATGCTCATGTCCTCCTCCCGGGTGGCGTAGTGGTCTAAGGCACTGGGTCGCGGCACACAATTGGCCCAGCGTCGTCCGGGTTAGGGAGGGTTTGGCCAGCAGGGATATCCTTGTCTCATTGCGCAGTAGCGACTCCTGTGGCAGGCCGGGCGTAGTGCACGCTAACCAGGTCGCCAGGTGTACGGTGTTTCCTCCGACACATTGGTGCGGCTGGCTTCCGGGTTGGATGTGCGCTGTGTCAAGAAGCAGTGTGAGGTCGTGTTTTTGAAAGACACATGGCTCTTGACCTTCGCCTCTCCCGAGTCCGTGTGGGAGTTGCAGCGATGAGATAACTACCAACTAAACTAAGTAACGCTCCCTAATTGCCCTCTGACCACACTGGCCCCTCCCAGTGGTTTTTCATTCTCCTTCCTTCACTGTGTGTGTGTTCAGGGGCTCCCACTACCAGGAGAATAAGTACATCGTCGTGGTGACGGACGGCCATCCTCTAACAGGTTACAAGGAGCCCTGTGGGGGGTTACAGGAAGCTGCCAATGAGGCCAGGCAACACGGGGTTAAAGTCTTCTCTGTCGCCATATCACCTGACCAGGAGGTACGACACACACACACACACACACACACACACACACACACACACACACACACACACACACACACACACACACACACACACACACACACACACACACACACACACACATAGACCTAACCCTTTTAACCTGACCATGAGGTATGATATCATTGTAGCAAAGGTAGGTAACATCGTCTGACTCCTAAAGACTTGCATTGGCTCCCTGAGCTGTAAGGCAGAGGCTTTAGCTCGGCGGACTAACACGGAACCCAAACCGGCAGTGCTCGTGGTCCATCGTGCGTACATATATTTTGCCCCCCCTCACACCAAACGCGATCACGACACGCAGGTTAAAATATCAAAACAAACTCTGAACCAATGACATTTAATTTGGGGACAGGTTGAAAAGCATTTAACATGTATGGCATATTTAGCTAGCTAGCTTGCGGTTCTATTTTATCCCTTGGCAACGCAGACACTCGTTGGAGCTTGGGAACAGTGTGGATGCAATAATTGAATAACATAGATTTCAACATTTATTTTGCAACGCTCTCGCACGCGACACGAGCGGTGTAATCAAGGTATAACACGTGGCCCTGCTCCAGGGGTCCTGTACTGTGACTGACCCTGTGACTGACCCTGCTCCAGGGGTCCTGTACTGTGACTGACCCTGTGACTGACCCTGTGACTGGCCCTGCTCCAGGGGTCCTGTACTGTGACTGACCCTGTGACTGACCCTGTGACTGGCCCTGCTCCAGGGTCCTGTACTGTGACTGACCCTGTGACTGACCCTGCTCCAGGGGTCCTGTACTGTGACTGACCCTGTGACTGACCCTGTGACTGGCCCTGCTCCAGGGTCCTGTACTGTGACTGACCCTGTGACTGACCCTGCTCCAGGGGTCCTGTACTGTGACTGACCCTGTGACTGACCCTGCTCCAGGGGTCCTGTACTGTGACTGACCCTGTGACTGACCCTGTGACTGACCCTGTGACTGACCCTGTGACTGACCCTGTGACTGACCCTGTGACTGACCCTGCTCCAGGGGTCCTGTACTGTGACTGACCCTGTGACTGACCCTGTGACTGACCCTGCTCCAGGGGTCCTGTACTGTGACTGACCCTGTGACTGACCCTGTGACTGACCCTGCTCCAGGGGTCCTGTACTGTGACTGACCCTGTGACTGACCCTGCTCCAGGGGTCCTGTACTGTGACTGACCCTGTGACTGACCCTGTGACTGACCCTGCTCCAGGGGTCCTGTACTGTGACTGACCCTGTGACTGACCCTGTGACTGACCCTGTGACTGACCCTGCTCCAGGGGTCCTGTACTGTGACTGACCCTGTGACTGACCCTGTGACTGACCCTGTGACTGACCCTGTGACTGACCCTGTGACTGACCCTGTGACTGACCCTGCTCCAGGGGTCCTGTACTGTGACTGACCCTGTGACTGACCCTGTGACTGACCCTGCTCCAGGGGTCCTGTACTGTGACTGACCCTGTGACTGACCCTGTGACTGGCCCTGCTCCAGGGTCCTGTACTGTGACTGACCCTGTGACTGACCCTGCTCCAGGGGTCCTGTACTGTGACTGACCCTGTGACTGACCCTGTGACTGGCCCTGCTCCAGGGGTCCTGTACTGTGACTGACCCTGTGACTGACCCTGCTCCAGGGGTCCTGTACTGTGACTGACCCTGTGACTGACCCTGCTCCAGGGGTCCTGTACTGTGACTGACCCTGTGACTGACCCTGTGACTGACCCTGTGACTGACCCTGTGACTGACCCTGTGACTGACCCTGCTCCAGGGGTCCTGTACTGTGACTGACCCTGTGACTGACCCTGCTCCAGGGGTCCTGTACTGTGACTGACCCTGCTCCAGGGGTCCTGTACTGTGACTGACCCTGCTCCAGGGGTCCTGTACTGTGACTGACCCTGCTCCAGGGGTCCTGTACTGTGACTGACCCTGTGACTGACCCTGCTCCAGGGTCCTGTACTGTGACTGACCCTGTGACTGACCCTGCTCCAGGGGTCCTGTACTGTGACTGACCCTGTGACTGACCCTGCTCCAGGGGTCCTGTACTGTGACTGACCCTGTGACTGACCCTGTGACTGACCCTGCTCCAGGGGTCCTGTACTGTGACTGACCCTG